>NC_134483.1:83234844-83304844 GCF_040206685.1 Ascaphus truei
TGGGGAGCAGAGGGTGCGGGGGAGGGCTGGATCGCGTGCGGCGCTTGTTTTGGGCTTCCCCCTCCGTCCCACGTGGGGAGCAGAGGGGGGGGGGGGGCTGGGTTGCGCGCGGGGCTTGGTTTGGGCTTCCCCCTCCGTCCCACGTGGGGAGTGGGGGGGGGAGGGATGCGGGGGATTCTGGGTTGCTGGGGGGAACAGGCAGCGCAAATGGCAGGACACTCTGCTTGCCCTGTGCACGCGCGCCGGGACCACAGGATTTGCCGCCATTTTTTTTAACTTTTTTTTTAACCCAATCAGGGAGGGGGATTATTTATTTATTTATTTAAAAAAAAAAAAAAATTGGCACGAGCAGGGGAATTCATTGAGCTGCAGCACGGGTCGCCAGCTGCCTAAATCCACTCGCAACGGGCGACTGGTTATCATTATTTGTCGAGCACTGTATATATATATATATATATATATACATATATATATATATATTACAGTGTTCGACAAACCTATACATTTGCTCGCCCCGGGCGAGTGGATTTAACCCCCGGGCGAGCGCCTATTGGCCCAAGCAGCACACGTTTGGTACTAGGTGGCGAGTAGATTTTTTTGTGTGGCGAGTAGATTTTTTGGTGATTTGTCAACCACTGTGTATATATATATATATATATATATATATATATATATATATATATATATATATATATATATATATATATATATATATATATATATATATATATATATATATATATATATATATATACATACATATACACATACACACACACACACATCTTTTTTGCACTGGTTTGTCTTGTTTTTTTCAGCGGTGAGACTTCAGTAAGAGGGCCTTCCCAGTGTCCAATAGTTGAGCTATCTGTAAATCTTGGTGTTCTGGTAGAGAATGATCTGCAATACACTGCAGAGTTCTTTCCAGATCTGTGGCATTACTATTAGAGAGGTTATTAGGCTCCCAATAATTAAAATGTGTAGCATACATTTACATTTTAATACATGGGGTCTTATAAATACCATGGCGTCTTCTATCTAACACAGCAGTTTGTGCTATGTACAATAGTGTGGCTATTAAAACTTCTAATCTCTGACTAAGTGAAAATGTAGCAGCTTTATTCATGTTGTCAAGGGAGACATGCCTCAACTCTTTTTAGGGTTTTCCTTATGGTATGCCATTGAGTGCTGATCAAATTACTCCCTCCTGACTATAAGAGCAATTTATCAATGTCACATTTATAGTCCAAGAAGGTATCGCCTTCCCCTATCATGTCCAAAGGAGTTCCCCAGAATGGAATATGATCCACAAGACGAGGTAAAATCATAAAATAGGTTGTCACTGGCCTATAAACATGACCTGTCACATGTCCACATGTCCTGATGGTACAATACAAAGTAATTGAAAATGATTTAACACATACTGTGCTACAGTAACTTTATGGTTTACAGACAAAATAAAAAGTGAAAAAATTACCAGTTAGTGCTTATTTTAAGTACAACAGATCAACATAGGAGGAACAAAATATGAATGTGTTGTACTTTAAACAATAAATAATTTTCACTTGTCACAAGACCCTAAAACATACGTGTATATAAATATTTATTGTTTTAAGTACAACACTTTCATATTTTGGTCCTCCTATGTTGATCTGTTGCACTTAAAATATAAGTAGCACACTTTCCCCCAACCCCTGGGAGATAAGGCGTCTACGGTGTGTGTGTGCATTGCCTGTGGCTCGCAGGAGACCTGAACATTTATAGCAAAGATGTAGCAGCGGTGCTCGATACAGACTGCTCACAGGCACTCACAAGGGCTCACAAGCGTGATGACATAATACGTCTATACCATCCGGGTCCCTACGCGTTTCGTCAACACGTGACTTTATCAGGGGTGTAAAGTCTCGGATACCAGAGACTTTACACCCCTGACAAAGTCACATGTTGATGTGTATGGAGACAACGCTGCTACATCTTTGCTACACAGTAGCTTAGCAAACTATTGGAATATGGGCTGTATTGGATTCCTGGACACTGCTCTGTTACAACAGTCTGGAGGTCTGAAAGTTCAATGTGGATCCCCTGCAGATGAGTATGAGCCGTCATAGACATTTCTCTCTAAAGGCGCATGATCTAGCTCCCATTGTGAGTGTGCTACCTCATTCTTTTTTATTCTGGCAATAAATGTTTTACAGAGTTATATTATGTGGCGCATTCTTCTCTTTTTCAATCACTCAAAAATTAGATCTGGCCATCAATGCACCTGACGATGGAACTGCGACCCCCAAAACATGTTTTCTCTGAAAACATTAAAAGAGGAGTTTGTGAGTTAACTAGGTCCAGTTGACCACATGACTAACCACAGGGGGTTCCGGGTGTATCCAGATGGGTCCACAGACGGGACGTCCCGAGAGGTTCTCAAGGGGCACTATGCCCTACCTCCCCCATCCTTAGAGTGGTGGGGGTACCCATGACGGGGCGTACATATCGCCCACTCATTCTCTTTTTCTTTTTTCTTCTTCTCTATCTCCCCCCCATTCTTCCCTACCTACCTCCCCCAGCCCACGCTAAACAGAGACAAAACCCAGCTGAGCCGAACGGAAAGTCCAGACACTGAGATTACACAAAGCAACTACGCAGATCACAAGAGGAGCTCTGAAGGCAGGTCCCCCCTCCATCGTGGGAAAATGGAGGGAAAGGTAAGACGCACTACACACCCCAAAACCATAAATGGCTCTTAAAACGACACTTAAATTAATATCCTTAAATGTTAGAGGGTTAAATTCGACCATCAAAAGAAAACTTGCCCTCCAAGAGTTCAAAAAAACAAAAGGAGACATACTGTTTTTACAGGAAATGCATTTCAATACTACGGCCCCCCCAAACACCTTCCAGAGGGTTTTCCCACAGGCGTACTATGCGTCATGCCCCACAAAAAAAAGAGGGGTAGCGGTCTTATTTAAGCATACGGTCAAATTCTTGTTAAAACAAGAGACTGCTGACCCAGAAGGGAGATACATTATCCTTCAAGGTACCCTGTCGGGAGTGGATGTCACTTTTGTTAACATCTATGCCCCAAACGAAGGCCAGCCCAAATTCTTAAGAGATCTATGTGACCTTATCAACCCCCAAACTCCATTGTTATTAGCAGGAGATTTAAACATGATAGCAATGCCGGAACTAGATAGAACAAACCCCTCAGGGACTCCACATCCCCGTGTCACGGAAAAAAATGCCAGAGAATTTAGACAGATAATGAAGGAGTTCTCCCTGACAGACATTTGGAGGGCCCAGCACCAGGGGCAGCGGGACTACTCCTATTTCTCCCCCCCACACCAAACCTACTCAAGGATTGATTATTTTCTGGGTACTAAAGACATCTTCCAGGCAACCTCCCAGTCAGACATAGGATCACTATCTTGGTCGGATCACGCCCCGGTCTCGCTGACACTCTCCCTCCCCTTCTATAGAACTAACCAATATAATTGGAAACTGAACGATTCTCTGTTAAACCAAGTAGATGTAGAAATAGAGATTAAACAAAAACTCAGAGAATACTTCACGCTGAATAAGGGCTCTGTAGAGTCACCAGCAATGTTATGGGAAGCCTATAAGGCGACAATCAGAGGGAATATCATCTCCATAGCATCACATAAGAAAAAAATAAAGCAAAAACTCTATAATGAGCTAGCGGAGAAAGTCCAACTTTTGGAGCAGAAACATAAAACTAATCCCTCGAAAAAACTATTCAAATTGCTAGACAAAACTAGATCTGAACTTAAGCAGACCCAAATGGATGAAGTGGAGAGGGCGTTGTGGTGGACCAAACAAAACTATTATGATAAAGGTAATAAAGCCGACCGATTACTCGCCTCCAAATTGCGCGGTATGAGAGCTAAATCCCAAATAACAGCTATTTTGACAAAATCAGGTACGAAGACACTTTGTGAGACGCAAATAGCGAACGAATTTTCGGACTATTATAACAAATTATATAACCTAAATTTTCCCAAAAATAAATCATCAGACGCGGAGGCTATCTATACATACTTGGAAGCGTGTAAACTCCCGACACTTTCGGAAAGTAACCTCTCAGACCTAAATAAAGAAATCTCCCTAGAAGAATTGATAGATGCAATTGCCCAATTAAAACCCAGCAAAACGCCAGGCCCGGATGGATTCTCCAATCAATACTACAAAAAATTTAAGGCGGTCCTGGCCCCGTATCTACTCGATATGTTTAATGCGTTTCTGGAAGGAACAGTCATCCCACCATCTATGTCTAAAGCTAATTTAGCAATCATACCAAAGGAAGGGAGAGACCCACTACAGTGTGGTAACTATCGCCCCATAGCCCTCCTTAATTCGGATCTAAAACTGTTCAGCAAAATTCTGGCAAATAGACTGACCCCCATACTCCCAAGCCTGATACATATAGATCAAGTCGGGTTTATTTCCGGCAGACAGGCCTCAGACAATACTAGGAAAATTATAGATATAATCGACCATGTACATCTCTCATCCACAAAGGCCATCCTGTTGAGTTTGGATGCGGAAAAAGCATTCGACAGGATTAGGTGGGACTTCCTAGACCAAACCCTACTTAAATATGGATTTCAGGGCCCATATCTAGAAGGGGTCAGAGCCCTATACAGATCTCCCATGGCTATAGTGAAACTCCCAGGAGGAGACTCAAACCCTATAAGCATAAAGAATGGTAATCGACAGGGATGTCCCTTGTCTCCGCTTCTGTTTGCTCTCTCTATCGAACCCTTGGCAGCAACAATTAGAGACGAAAAAAACATAAACGGAATTGTAATAGGAGAGACAAACTACAAAATATCCCTATTTGCTGACGACATTATCCTAACTCTCGCCAACCCCTTGATTTCACTCCCGAACTTACATTCACAACTAGATAAATTTAGCAAAATATCGGGATATAAAATCAACATGGATAAGTCGGAAGCATTGTACCTAACCCTATCGGATTCTGAAGTTAAATTACTACAAGCAAATTTTAAATATAGGTGGAACTCCACCAAGATCAAATACTTAGGAATCCAAATAACAAGGGAGTATAATTCGCTATACAAACATAACTATCCACCCTTATTTGAGAGGCTAAAAAAGGACCTCCAGAGCTGGAACGAATACCAGATATCTTGGTTAGGAAGAATAGCCACGATCAAAATGAATATCCTACCAAGGCTCCTGTATTATTTCCAGACTCTTCCTATAGATATTCCAATGCCGGAGCTTAAAAACATACAAAACAGAATTTTCCAATTTATCTGGCAAAATAAAAGACCCAGGGTAGCTAGATCTATTATCCTAGCCCCAAAAGATTGCGGAGGCTTGGCAGTCCCGGATATCATTAAATACTATTTGGCGGCCCAACTCAAACAAGCAATAATGTGGAACAATGATCCAGCCACCAGTTGCTGGGTGGGACTTGAGTCTACCTATACAAGACCTCTCTCTCTCCCGGCCGCTATGTGGACCGAGAGGGGAGGAGAGACCTTCTTGGAAACATTAAAACTGGGAGCAATGAAATGTACATGGCGGATATGGTCTAGAAATAAAGATAAATATGGTCTGACAGCCAGTCCAACACTACTAACCCCTATATTCCACAACCCTGAATTCTCCCCAGGCTGGCTCCCACAGAGACTCAATAAATTTAAGACTTTAAAGCTGATGGTAGCTGATGACTTTGTAGATAACGGTATAATTCTACCACTCCAGGCGCTGGAGAAGAAACACCAAACCATAAATATACCAGTTTTTGGTTACCTCCAAATCAGGCACTACCTGCAATCAGTCTCCAAAGATTCGGCATTCAAAGATTTAACAAATTTTGAAAGACTGTGTAGGAAAGGATACTACTGTAAAGGGCTGATTTCGGAGATATATCTGGGCCTGGCGCGATCAGCGGGTTGTTCCCAACATAGCTATATGATCAAATGGGCAGAAGATTTGAATACAGAGATCGATAGAGAAGACTGGGAGGACATTTGGGAGGTAGCTGCAAAAACGTCAATCTGTACCACTATCAAAGAGAATATTTATAAAATTCTATTTCATTGGTACCTAACCCCGAGCAGGCTGGCTAAGATCTTCCCCGGGTCCCCGGATTTGTGCTGGAGGGGATGCGGGCAAAAAGGAGATATGGTTCATACTGTATTTGGTGGAGTTGCCCAAAAATTCAGGTATTCTGGGTCATGATACAAACATTGATCAGAGAGTACCTAGGGGTGGAGGTTGAGGTGGAACCGCTGACCATGGTGCTGGCCAAACCAATAGATGAATTAGGAACGGCAGAAAGTAAGATGATCACTCATGTAATGACAGCTGCCCGCTGTGTTATTGCGGCTGCCTGGAAAAAGGTGAATGCGCCTTCTAGGCAGACGGTCCTACGGAGACTAAGGGAAATAAAGATGATGGAGCTCCTCACAGCACAGTTGAACCAGAAAACTGACAAATTTCACAAAATTTGGGAAATATGGCCAGGAAACTAGGGACCCCATAGAAATAAATACAGAAAGACCAGACAAATGGGCTCCTCCTACCCCCCCCCCTTCCACCCTTCCCACCCTTCTTTTTCTTCTTTTCTACGTTCTTCTCTTTCCTTTGTTAAGCTCATGAGAGACGCCTACGGAAGCGGCTGCTTCCCTAACACAATCGGAAATAGGAAGACAGACCACACTTATTCAAAAACAGTGTTATAGCAACTATTTTATTTCAGTAATGATGCCGAACTGTTAATGCCCTTTGTTGTATGGACAAGTGACACTGTTAAAACATCACATGTATTCCAAGACTATATATTTGTTATGTCTCTCTAAAACAATAAAAAAAAAATTGAAACAAAAGAGCAGTTTGTGAAATATTCTTGTGGCTGTATCAAATGTTTATGTGCTATCAACTTAACGCTTTTACTTATCTAAATTTGCATGGTGAAGGACTCTGTGAGCCCCACTTGTACTTTAAATGTTTGTATATATAGCACCCTGCTAGAATAATACCCCTATTCTGCATGCAAGCTATGGTAGATGCTGGCAGTGTTAGAGTTAAACAGCTGGCACATGGATCTGCATGTGAGTTGGCTCTTGGCTATGTTATAATGTTGCAACTTCCAGGTATGCCTAGTCTGGTGAGGGCTAAGGCTTGGGTCCCGCTGCATCGACGGTGTGCGCGACCGCGTGCGCACCACTCAATAGTTCCTTACTTCCTCCCTAGTCGGCCCCAGTCCCTCCTCGCTGCCAGGCTCACTGCGCACTGTGATGCATCAGCCAGTAGGGGCTACAATAGGATTGTGATCCCGAGGGGTCACGCGTAACGTGGTGTGGCAGGGAGCCAATGAGGAGGGGAGATCGCCGGCAGGGGGGTGGATCCTTCCTCAATGCTAGACACACACGGACACACACACACGGAGGCACACAGACACACACACACACACGAGAATGTGCATCATGGCCGCGCCCCCCCGTCATGGCCCCGCCCACCCGACCCATTTTGGTCACTCTCCCCGCCCCTAAAAACAGCTCCCTAAAAACCGCAGATCACGGTGAAGTGCCGTGCATGCGCCGCCAGGACACAAGGCAGGAGCGCCGTTGCGTGTAGCGGGGCCTTAGCCTTAGTCAGTTAGGAAGTAATGCGACTGGTGGGGTGATATTCTTGCTACAGCAAGATCTGCCCAGAGACTGGGGGAAGAAAGGTTAACACCCCATGGGTATATAAATTAGGAACCCTCCCCCTTTTGGAGAGAGCAGAGGGAGGTGAAGTCAGTCCTGGGAGGATCAGCTTGGTTAATTAGGTCCCAGTTGTTTCAGAGTCCAGACCCCAGGGAGAAGGGGTGAACCAGACTCTTAAGTAGGGGAGATCTGTGTTCAGCCGGAACATAGTCCACAAGGAAGAGTGTTGCGAGAAGCCTGCACCAGCTGAGCAAGGTAGTCTCACGGCAGGGCTAGAAGGGACCCTGAATGGGCTTCGGAGGAGTTCTGGGAAGTGACCAGAGCAGGACAAGGCAGGGCAAAAAGGCTTCAGAAGAAAGATGAGCCACTACTAGTCTCATGATGAGAGGTGTAGCCAACTACAATTCCTTGTATGCTGAAAACCCGTCCTGTTTATGAAGAATGTGATGTACCCAGGATTGTGTTCTGATTAGGTAAAGTGTATGCTTGCTTACACTACTGCCTGCGAGTGTTTATTTCAAGACTATAGTTCCTGTGAGCGGTTACCACTGCCTCTAGCTGGGCCCTTGCAGGTGGAAGCGCTGCCGTATCTTACCCCAAGCTCCCACAGCACGGAGGCTCAGGCTCCAGATAATACTAACAGGTGAGCAGCAAATACATCTCCTACCATATATAACCTGATCCGTGGGATAGGGGATATATATATATATATATATATATATATATATATATTGTGACAGAAACCAGGGGATGGTAATAAATTCCGTATATAGGGCTCCCAGGATACTGAACAGTTTCTATCCTGTTTGGCCTGGGAGTGCAGCCTTATAATACATACACTCCATCCCACAGTTTGGCAAGCGCTGGAACTGAGGGATGAGAGATCCAGACCAGAGTTTGTCTGCTGCCTGATTTCTGTCACCTGTCATGCTAATTAGGAATCAGGTATGAAAAGACTGTTTTCCTGTTTGCTCTGGTCTCTCCACAAGAGCCAGGAGGCTGGAAGGCTGCTGAACTACAGAGGGGAGAAGCCTCTTCCCCAAACAGGTTCAATCTTTCTGTTCATTTGTATAAGACTGCAAAAGTACCTTGTTTTGTTGTTGGGAGTGGAAAAGCCACTTCCAACCCTGAGTCAGGGATATCTAAGTTAAGTTATCGCTCAGGTGAGCAGCTTTTGTTTTGATCTGTTTTCTGTTGTATGCACTGTGGCAGTCTCAGTGCCTGGGACTGAATAAACCAGGCATAGCCTGTTTAAAGGAACAGTACGTGACGCCTCATCATTTAACCTACCCTAAAAGACCGTGTTCTAAACAGTCCCGGACAAACGACGGAGCCCCAGAGTAAGCCGTTTGTCACATATGGTGGAGAATGCGGGCAGAACACTAAAAGGTCTGCGGGTTAAAGAACTTTCTCATCCTCTGCAAACAAGATGGAAGACGTGGTGAGTGCGCTGGTACGCAATGTCGCTGTCCAGAAAGACTCGAATGAAGCCCAGCAAAAGATTAATGCAGCCCTGCAACAGGCGAATGAAACCCAGCAACAGCTGTTAATAGCCCAGCAAGAGACTAATGCAAACCAGCAACGGCTGTCAATAAACCAGCAAGAGACTAATGCAAACCAGCAACAGGCGAATGCAAACCAGCAAGAGACAAACCGCTTGCTGAGAGAGGAGCAACAACGGTTCGCCCAGGGCTTACAGCAGGAACTCGAGATCCTAAGGGGGACTATCAGTAACCTTCCACTGGCAGGGGCAGCCCCAGTCCCGAAAATGACCAGGGCAAGCCACTACCTTCAGAAGATGGGACCCTCGGATGATGTGGAAGCCTATCTTCTCATGTTTGAACGCACGGCACAGAGAGAGGGATGGCCAGAAGCTGAGTGGGCTGGTCTAATCGCACCCTTCCTAAGCGGCGAACCCCAGAAGGCTTACTTTGATCTAGAGCCAGCCGAAGCTAACGTCTATGCAAAATTGAAGTTCGAGATCCTCGCCCGCCTCGGCGTAACCACGGCTGTTCGCGCCCAAAGGTTTCATGCATGGTCCTTCACGATGGATAAAGCCACCCGAAGCCAGATGTATGACCTCATCCACCTCGCCCGGAAGTGGCTACAACCCGAGATCAACTCAGCCAGCCACATCGTGGAACGGTTGGTCATGGACCAGTTCTTGAGAAAACTTCCCTCTGCCTTACGCCGTTGGGTCAGTCGGAGTGACCCCCACAATGCAGATGAGCTTGTGGCCCTCGTAGAAAGGTACAATGCAGCAGAAGAGAATCCGCAACCCACAGTCGTGGAGCAACCCCACTACCCAAGGTTCCAGGACTCTTCCAGAGCCGGGAAAAGGATCTAAGTGGGACACAGACTATGTACCTAAATGTGTAAATTGTCATGAGAGGGGCCACACAGCAAAAATCTGCCCACTAAATGATGAGCCCATGCAATGCAACAGCGTGGAACCTTATGCGCTGTTGTCCCAATGTATGGGCCCTAGCCCAGAGGACCCCTTGAATAACCATTTGTGGGCATTTGTAAAGGTTAATGGTAGGAGGGTTCAGGCACTTCTTGACTCTGGGAGCATGGTCACACTAGTGTCCGAATACCTCTTGCCCATTAAGAAGAAACAGGGAAACAGTTCACAAAGAGTGGCAATTTGTTGTATACATGGGGATAATCATGAATATTCCACTGTTGATGTTTTTTTTGAAACAGAGTTTGGTTCTTTAGATTTCAAGGTGGGTATTGTACCCAAACTGGCACATGATGTGTTAATAGGGACCGACTTTCCCCATTTTCTAAAAATGTGGTCCCCCGCTCAGAATAGCGCCCAGAGTTCAATAGCGGACCATAACGAAGTATTAGAAGAAACAAATCCTTTCCCTTTTTCAGAAATGGAGGTTGACGAGGGCCCAAATAAGAAGGGGGAAAAGGAGGAGTGCTGTAAAATTCCCTTCCCCATCACTACTTTGGTAGGGAATACCCCAAATCAAGATGTTGATCAGACACTTACCACCCCAGAACCGGATAAGACCCTCGCTGACCTAGAGGTCAGTCCTGGGAGTTTTAAGAAGGCCCAGTGGGAGGACCCCACATTAGCGGTAGCAAGGGGAAATATACGGGACCAGAATAGTACTCCTGGCCAACCAGATAGGTCACTTGATTACCCCTACTTCGAGGTAGAGAACGACCTAGTATATCGGGTTGATAAAAGGAAATCAGTTACAACTAAACAATTGTTGGTACCACGGACATTCCGTAATGTAGTATTACACCTCGCACATAGTCATCCATTGGGGGGACACTTAGGGGTGGAAAAGACAAAAGAAAAGGTTCTCCGAAGCTTCTATTGGCCTGGGGTTCTGGCAGAAATTACGAATTATTGTTCCTCATGCCCAGAATGTCAGATCACCGCCCCGTTCAAGGCGTACCGCAGCCCATTGGTACCCCTTCCCATAATAGAGGTACCATTTGACCGGATTGCTATGGATCTAGTAAGACCCTTAATAAAGTCTGCTAGGGGACATCAGCATATATTGGTAATATTGGATTATGCCACCCGATATCCAGAGGCAGTTCCCCTACGGAGCACCTCTGCTAAAAACATAGCAAAAGAGTTAGTAGTTCTGTTTTCCCGGGTCGGAATTCCTAAAGAGATTCTATCTGACCAGGGAACACCGTTTATGTCCCAAGTAACAAAAGAGCTATGTAAACTCCTAAAAATCAAGCATCTCAGAACCTCAGTCTATCATCCACAAACAGATGGTTTAGTGGAAAGGTTCAATAAAACCTTAAAGAGCATGTTACGGCGGGCGGTTGATAAAGATGGGAAAAACTGGGATTGTTTGTTACCGTACCTGTTATTTGCCATTAGGGAAGTTCCCCAATCATCCACAGGCTTCTCCCCGTTTGAACTATTGTATGGCCGACACCCAAGGGGCTTATTGGATATAGCCAAAGAGACTTGGGAACATGAGGTTACCCCTTACAGAAGTGTAATAGAGCATGTTGCCCAGATGCAGGACCGCATTGCTGCAGTCCTACCCATAGTGAGGGAACACATGGAGAAAGCTCAAGAAGCACAGAGGAATACGTATAATAAGGGTGCTAGGGTCAGAATTTTTTTTCCAGATGATAGGGTACTAGTTCTGGTTCCCACCGTGGAGAGTAAATTCCTTGCTAAATGGCATGGGCCATATGAGGTCTTGGAAAGAGTGGGAGAAGTAAATTATAAGGTAAGACAGCCAGGTAGGAGGAAACCTGAGCAAATTTACCATATAAACCTACTCAAGCCCTGGAAGGATAGAGAAGTCTTGTTAACCCTAGTACCCCCAGGTCCGTCAGAGAATCAAGAAACTGACCCAGAGGTTAGCATAGCTGAAACCCTGTCTGTTCATCAGAAACGAGAGGTTCAGAATTTAGTGAGAAGAAACAAAGAAATCTTCTCTATACAGCCAGGTAGAACTAGCGTAATTGAACATGACCTAGTCTCTGAACCGGGGGTCCGAGTTAACCTTAAACCGTACCGAATCCCGGAGGCCAAAAGAAAGGCTATAAGTTTAGAGGTTAAAAAAATGCTAAAACTAAGTGTAATTGAGGAATCCCAAAGTGGGTGGAACAGCCCTATAGTCTTAGTCCCAAAGCCAGATGGTACAACAAGGTTTTGTAATGACTACCGGAAACTAAACGCGGTGTCAAAATTTGATACTTATCCTATGCCCAGGGTAGATGAACTTGTAGAGAGACTGGGCAAAGCCCGATATCTCACAACCCTAGACCTAACAAAAGGGTACTGGCAGGTTCCCCTCACAGAAAGGGCAAAAGAAAAGACAGCCTTCTCAACCCCAGACGGCCTCTTTCAGTATAAGGTGTTGCCTTTTGGCTTACATGGAGCTCCCGCCACATTCCAAAGAATGATGGATAAAATTTTAAAACCACATGCTCGGTATGCTGCCGCCTACCTGGATGATGTGGTAATCCATAGTGAGGATTGGCAATCCCACCTTCCAAAGGTCCAAGCTGTGCTTGACGCAGTCCGGTCTGCTGGTCTAACTGCTAACCCCGCTAAATGCACTATTGGTCTGGAGGAGGCCAAGTATCTGGGATATTCTATTGGCAGAGGTTTACTCAAACCCCAAACACTCAAAGTGGAGGCGATTCAAAATTGGCCAAGGCCAGTTACAAAAAAACAAGTAAGGACCTTTTTGGGGTTAATTGGGTACTATAGAAGGTTTATTCCCAATTTTGCAACTAAGGCAACCCCACTAACTGACCTCACAAAAGCAAGAGGACCGCTAATGGTAAAGTGGTCCCCCGAAACCGAACAAGCCTTTAGAAGCCTGAAAGAAGCTCTCTGTGCCCAACCAGTGTTGGTCACACCTGACTTCTCCAAAGAGTTCGTAGTCCAAACCGACGCATCTGAGGTAGGGCTGGGGGCGGTACTCTCCCAGGAGTCTCAAGGTGAGGAGCACCCCATCCTTTATTTAAGTAGGAAACTAAATCCCCAGGAGAAAAATTACTCCATAGTAGAGAAAGAGTGTCTCGCAATAAAGTGGGCTGTAGAGACGCTCAAATACTACCTGTTGGGGAGAAAATTCCGGTTGGTCACAGATCATGCACCCCTTACCTGGATGTGTCAAAACAGGGAAAAGAATGCTAGAGTGACCAGGTGGTTCCTAAGCCTACAACCCTTTAAATTTTCTGTGGAACACAGGTCAGGGCACAAACATGGCAATGCTGACGGGTTGTCAAGGATGCACTCCCTAATATCCATGGTCGCTCATCCCTCGAGGTCTGAGCTGGGGGGGAGGATATGTGACAGAAACCAGGGGATGGTAATAAATTCCGTATATAGGGCTCCCAGGATACTGAACAGTTTCTATCCTGTTTGGCCTGGGAGTGCAGCCTTATAATACATACACTCCATCCCACAGTTTGGCAAGCGCTGGAACTGAGGGATGAGAGATCCAGACCAGAGTTTGTCTGCTGCCTGATTTCTGTCACCTGTCATGCTAATTAGGAATCAGGTATGAAAAGACTGTTTTCCTGTTTGCTCTGGTCTCTCCACAAGAGCCAGGAGGCTGGAAGGCTGCTGAACTACAGAGGGGAGAAGCCTCTTCCCCAAAAAGGTTCAATCTTTCTGTTCATTTGTATAAGACTGCAAAAGTACCTTGTTTTGTTGTTGGGAGTGGAAAAGCCACTTCCAACCCTGAGTCAGGGATATCTAAGTTAAGTTATCGCTCAGGTGAGCAGCTTTTGTTTTGATCTGTTTTCTGTTGTATGCACTGTGGCAGTCTCAGTGCCTGGGACTGAATAAACCAGGCATAGCCTGTTTAAAGGAACAGTACGTGACGCCTCATCATTTAACCTACCCTAAAAGACCGTGTTCTAAACAGTCCCGGACAAACGACGGAGCCCCGGAGTAAGCCGTTTGTCACAATATATATATATTTACAGATGTAGCAGGTGCCACTTCACTTTAGGTGTGTTACAAGCTTTTTGGTGCATGGTCAATCAAATGAATATAGCCAACACACAAAAACTCTCTCATTTTGGCAAAAGCTAAATAAAATGACTACCATGCTGCAAATTTGTACCCAAAATTAAGGATTCATCAGGAAAGGTCTTTACACATTTCTAAAAAGCATATCACAGATTTGAAAGTCAATTCAGTATTACAGACACCTTGCCAATCTGCTTCACAATGAGGAGAATAACTCTCAGGCAGCAAAGAGCTTAAGCTTAGTCATATTTTTTTACCCATTTTGCTTATTAAGTAGCCTTGCGTGCGTTGGTGGGAAATCCATATACAAAGTGATTAACAGAGGTCCCGTGAGATAGTCAGTTGCTTCAAGAGAGCAAAAACTGCTCTAATCCTCCATTGCCAAAGTTATATTTTTCAATGGACAAACCTTTCTGCTGCTGAATGGGATTTTTGTGCAAATCTCCCTCATTGATTTCCATTACTTAGTATTTTGCACTCTTGGGACCTTTGCATCTATTTGGTAATGGAATTTAAATATTGAATCGTGACATTCAAATCCATTAGTAAGGCAAAACTGATCCTAATTTGTTCCTGCGAAATCTGTGGCAACCCAGGTCTCTCTGCAACCTGGTAACTTCTGCACCAATATTATCATAATAGTATATTTCAGTGATGATTTAGGCAGTGGGACAGGGAAAGTAAACCCTTGTGAAACATTGAGATTCATTATCATTTGCAGTCATCACAGATCACAAATGAGTTCCCTTTGGAAATCCCTGGTCTCATGCCTTCCTCGACAATTGCCCATTTCCTCAAAGAAATCAGCATGCATCAGCAAACCACAAGGTTAAAGAAAACCTCAACAAACTCCCCCAAAACGTATGCAGTACTGTATTGCATTATAAAATGGTGTTGTAACAGTGCAGCAAAAATAATTACAATGACGTAACTCCCTAGAAAAAAGTACATAAAAAATGTGTTACAGGTTAAAATGTCGAAATCAAATTGTAGATGATACTCAGGGTGGTAATCAATGCACTCACAAATGTCCAGCAAATATCAGGCACTCAGAGGAAATCCTTAGTACAGGATTAGAAGATGTTTAGAGACTTAATGGCAGCATAACATGCTCAAAAGGACAGAAAAAGAGAGGAAACATGATGTAATCTGTATCATAATGTATTACAAATGACCACAAGATCATATGCACTGACAATGTAACAAATTGGCAATCGCATAAAATGTACTGTAACTACAGCATGCAAGGAGCATTTGGGGAGACGCTGATACTCAGCTGGAAACCTCGCTGGCTGGTTTCTCGCATGTTATGTCACGTCCTGTGGTTCGATCGTCCCAACTTCAGGTTGGTACGTTCCAGCATCTGCCTCTGTTACTCTTCCTATGCTTGACTCGCAAGGACTGCTTCATCAGTAGTCTTAAACTAAGGGTATTTGTTGTGTGCTTTATATACCCATACAGTATAATTATTCTAACCAATCAAATCACACAGTTAGAAAACTGCACAAAGGCAGATGACGCAACACAAAATGGTTTTTAATAATGGTAATGATAATATCTAATATAAGGATATACGATCAGGAGTGTTTCAATTTCATAACAAGAAGGAATATGCAGAGAAGTAGTAATACTAATATAATGACATACAGACAAACTGAATACTAAAAGTAAAAATTTGAAATATCTAAAAAATGTACCTTTGCCAAAGAAATACATACTGTATTAATATAAATATTTGATGATAAAAAGGTTATCTTAAAGGCATACCATAATTACGTGTTAAGTTAGCTTACATTTTATATTCCACAATATCCTATGTAATAGCAAATATATAGACAACAATATGGTGTATAAGCTGTTGGCAACAAGGGAATTATAACCCCTGGTAAAAGCTCCTAAATAAATGTTTATGTTGAGACCTTTTGGTTCTAAAGTACTTTGTTTGTGTAGCCAAAAGGTTTCTTTTTGTGCCAATATTTTTATTCTGTCCCTTTCTCTCCAATCTTTAGGTGAGTAATCGATGGCAGGGTATTTTAGACCTACAGTATAAGGTTACCAGGATGATAAGGTGTGAAACTCTTAGATACACTATGTAGGATATTCTATTAGCTGTGAGAACTGCATATCCATGAGGAAAGAGTCATTTTTTCTCGGATATGCAGGCTCTCATATTCTGTGATGCCTTCTCGGATGTCCAAACCATGCGGCAAAGGCTTTCATTACGGCTCTGCAACTTCGAGTGGTATGAGAAAAATGGCCTAAACTCACACTTTGTGCAAGTTCGCTGGAATTGTAGTAACTTAAAAAGGCAAAATCGCCTCAGATAATTCACAGATTTTGTCTTGCTAATTCAGGGCTGGTGATATGGTCTCAATAGATGCAGAATGGCATCATTACAAGTCACAAAACCTATTTCAGGTCTGCTGAGCATGCACTTACATTAATATGCCTAAGTAACTTTTATTTTGTAATTCCTGTTATTCTGCACTACTTGCTAACTCATGATGTGTACAGTGCGGAAAATTTATTTTGCCTTATTGGTTAATAATTAAAAGGGGGCGACATTTTTACTGGCGTTTAAATGTGCCGCAGATTAATCAGTTCCTTTCATCGGCGGATCAGTCTCAAAAAGACAGATTTAAAAAAAAATTTGATCACTAAAAATCCACCCGATGGACCATGGCTCCTTGTGCATGTCCTATTTTGCTACTGTCTCTCAGAAGTTGTATATATCCCCTCAAACCTCTCTCTAAATAAGACAGGGAGAGAACTCTGTGCTCAAAAACGAGCGCACATAGCTGGGCGATATGCTAATGAGTTATGCAAAGTATATCTAAATGATTCACATCCTACATCTCCTAAAATGATTTCTATAAGAACTATGTAGCACTGTTTCCCCCCCCTCCCACACCACTCTGGGAGATTACACAGCCTATGCTACCTAGTGTGTGGTGCGACACCTGGAGCTGAGCTGATCTGCGGTAGTGTGGAGATCAGGACAGGCTTTGGTTCTTCCTCTGGTTCTTCACATGGTGCTTAGCGCCACCAGCAGCAGTGGGCTCCGGGAGGTTCGGAGGTCAGTCCCCACTATTGCACACTTTCCCCCTCAGCCCAAGGGGCTCAATATGATCTTATAGGGGTCCTGTATGTTTTGTAATCCCCCTCAGCCCAAGGACTGATACTCAGACTGAGGTATATTAGGACAGGATTGTTATTCAGGATGGCACTCACTGCAGTTCTTCATCACAGCGGTGCATTGTCTCAGAGGTCCCAGACCTTCAGATGGTGAAGGCCGTGATCTTACAGGCCTCTGTGGCTGAATCGGATGTTCCCTCAACCAAAGGCTGTGGGTGAGCATGCACATCCTGCCTTAGGGGAGATTCACAGCTCTCTGCTTCCTCTCTCTTCAAGAGCTCAAGCAGGACTCTGACTAACTTGGTCACACACTCCCAGGAGACTCAAGAAGGGGCAGGCTCATGGTCTATACCTATCACTGATAAGCTTACACAGGCCATGAGTCACCACCTTACTTCTATCACTCATAAGAGGGGCATAAGGGGGGTCAAGTGTCCATAGACTTAACCTGTTACTGACTGCAGCTAACATGACTTAAATAACAGGGATAATAGGGGGAAAGATAGGTATAATGGGACATACCCTGTTACAACAACATTGAGTTGACAAGTCTAAGGTAGCTTGGGAGGTACTGGTATGAGGCCCAGCAGAATTAGAACACACAACCATTGTTATTCTGGTTTAGCAGTGTGTGTGAAACCAGCTGGTAGGTAGCACCACAGTCACTCACAGCATACTTTTGAGCTGCTTGCTGCTATGGAAATCGTTTATAGGAAGTGTGGAATGGGATTTATCAGTAACTTTGTGAATCTCTGTTAAACGCAGGGAAGTTAACGTTCTTTACCTATTTAGGCAACATCCCGTTATTTGCCCTGATTTTACAGAGCTCTGTAAATCTGCCCATTAGTTTCTCTCACTAGACCTTACTACTTTGACAGTAGTCACACAAAACACTGTTCTGTACATGTGAAACAAAAACTTAATAAAGCGCAACAAATATAGTGATAAAGTCAAGCTGCCTGAACACCAACGGTTTCCCCAAATCGCAGCTGAACAACTTAAACCAAAAAGTGCTCGTGGCGCAAAGTGACAAAAAGTGTATAGTTTAATGTGCAAAAATACCTCTTTTGATCCTTTGAGGCCACTGTATCAACCCTCTATGGAATCCTGATTGGGAGACACCAACGGAGAAGTCTACAGCCTGTTCCTGCTTTTGCATGCTGAGTAGCTGAGCAGGTGATTCGGGAGCAGTCACCAGGGGAGGAGGGTTGAAGTGCGCCCAAAGTCACTTCTTGCTCATTTACCAGCAGGGAGAGTTTGAGTTTGTTACCATTCCCCTCTGTGTTGTTTGTCTTCATGAGTAAATGTTAATACACTATACCCTCTGCATCTGTGTTCTTGTCTTCATATGAGGTTAACTAGGGGTCCGCAGACCCGAGGATTTCACTATATGGAGCAACAGTATTTGGTGTATTTCAGTGCTATTTATCACTGGGTTTATTTGCACATTTAACTGTACACTTTTTGTCACTTTGCGCCACGAGCACTTTTTGATTTAGACTGTTCTGTACATGTATAAGTGGGTCAGAAAGGAAAAACTAAATTAAAAGGAGTATGTCCTCCAACCCACACTTGCGACACAGATAAAAAAACAAAAACTTACCTTACGTACCTGCGAGATATGCTAATGAGATATGTTAGTATATTTAAATGACTGAGATCCCACATTTCATAAAATAATTTCCACAAGAACTATATTCAATTAAATGGCAATGGCAACCAGGAATGTAAAATGGTCTGTTTCTAAAGGAAGCCAGAGGGAGAGGGCTACAGGTATGAGCAATAGAGCTCCAAAGCATGCTGTGACAGTGGTGCTATTTGTTATCAGCGGGTTTAGCACACACTGCTAAAGCTGCTGTCCAGAAAAAACAAAAGGTGCAAGTTCTAATCCTGTTGGGCAGGACACTAGTACACCATTACTCATGAAGTTCCTTAGACTTGTCAACTCAGTGTTGTTCTTATGGAAATCTGTCTAGGAAGTGTGGGATGTGAGTGATTTAAATATACTTTGCATATCTCTCTCTGTCTCTCTCTTGTTATTTCCAGTATTTACATGTATTATTATTATTTTTATTACCCCTTTCTGGTTCTGTTGACTTGGCAGTGTAAATATGCAGAATATCAATTTTAAAAGATGCAATGTTTGCTATAGAATACGGTGCAGTTTTTAAGGGACAAGGACTCCCTCTATGCGTTAAAGTTTTTTCTTAATATTACCTAAATGTTCCAAGATTCTTTTCCTCACAGGTCTAGAGGTCCTACCTAGATACTGGAGGCCACATGGGCACTCCATAAAATACATTGCAAAACTTGATTTGCAGTTTATATGACATGCAATATTAAACTATAGTTTACATTTTATACGATTACGAATTTCTTACATTGTGAGTGCTTATGATCTTGTGGTTATTTTTAACACATTGTGTCTGTTCCCCCCCTGCCCCCCCCTGTTCTTTTGAGCATGGTATGCTGCCATTAAGGCTCTGAACGCCTACTGATCCTCTACTAAGGACATACTCTGAGTGCCTGATATTTTCTGGAAATCTGTGAGTGCATTAATTGGTTGCACACCCATACATATTTTGAGAAGGACTCAACCATGAGTGATCTTTGAGTATCTTTATTCCTTTATATGTTATATTGAAGTAATTTGTTTCACTATTCGGGGGAGTTGGATAAATAACAGCATTTTATTACACTTCTATTCTCATATATATTCACATTTATTTGGTAAAAAGTTACCATTGAGGTAGCAGAGTGGTATAAATTACATAAACAGAATGACGTACCAAATACAGGTAATCCTCGTTTTCCGACGTTTTGCTTTCCGTTGGATGCGTTTTCCGATGGCGTATAATGCAATACAAAAACCTATTATCTGCCGCGGTTTTCGCGCATCTGACAGAAATTGCCACTGGTTAACATGAGTCCCGCTTTCCGACTGTACCGCATCTGACGCGGGTTTGCGGAATGCATTGTGTCGGAAAAGCGAGGACAACCTGTAAGGACAAATAAGTGCAAACAGATACAGAAGGTAATGATGGCCCTGCTCTTGAGAGCGTACAATTTAGAGGGAATAAGGGGCAATGGTGAAACAAAAGGTAAAGTGGCAGCTCATTGTGGGATGGAGTATGGTCCAGCCACAACTGATACTGTGAGGTTTGGGGATGTGGATGCTAGTGGTTGTAATGCTGAGCTCAGGGTGCCGGTGTCACGACGTGCGCGTGCTTACATGTGTTCGCACCTTCGGGAAGCTTACCTGTGTTCCTATGGTAGTATCTGAAGTGCCTGTGGTGCTGTAGTGTGTCAACGCTGCTACATTTTGGCCCGACAAGTAGATTTGTGTTTTGGGCTGCAATCGCGTGCCGTCAGCGTCACGTGAGCTGGTTCAGCCAATGAGGGAGAACCAGCTTCGTGACGTGTCCGTGACGCGTTCGACACGCCCCTGCCATGCTCCCGATAGCCTCCCCAATCTCCTGCAGCCTTTGTGCACACATCGTTGGGGCTGCAGGAGCATGCGTCTGCACCCTGAACGCAGCCTTAGATAGCGAGGAGTTTGGTAGAGCAGCTGGTTCCAATAGGGTGGGAGTGGGGAGCGGGGAGGTGGTGGATGTTAGAGATATGCCAGAAAGGCTTCTTTAAAAAAGATAAGTTTTCAGAACGTTTTTAAATGTCTGAAAGCTGGGGGAGAGTCTGATGGTGCATGGTAGGGAATTCCAGAGAGAGGGTGCAGCACGGGAGAAGTCTTGTGGCCTTTTGTACAAAGGTCTATTGTTTTGGTTTGTTTAAAAATATCACATCCTACAAATCTCTAAGATCAATCCTAGACATTTAAAAAAAGGTAGTGATAGCCCCATGAGTCATGACTATTAAAATGCAACACAAACCAGCAGTATGCACGCAATGTTTTTAGGATATGGATATTATAATTTTTATACACACTATGAGGTCAGCAATTCCAGGTGTGCTGCCTAAAGGTTTTAAACTAATACAGCTAAGGCCGTGATTATACCAGAAATCGCATGCGACGGCGGACACCGCTCAGCTTCATAACAAAACAATAAATTGCAATGAAAGCACACATACCAATCTCGCCTGTAGCGCCTCGACATGCTGCAAAGCTTCTGTCGTAGGAAGAGATTTAGTTTATCACAAGCGACGGCCACATCACATGATGAGAGAGAGAGAAAGAGAGAGAGAGAGAACTTCTGTCTTTTGTTGTATACATGTGCCACGCTCAGTAGCACTCTTTTTGACATAAATATATATTCATGATGTGGTGGGTGTAGGAATTTGACCTAGCTGGGAATGTGTGTGTTAATCAATTTGTGACTGGCAACAGTTGTATGGAGGTAGGTGGCACCTCCCCCCAGAGCTCACCCCTCCTCACCTTTTTTACTTGGGAGGTCTTTTCACTTTCCTGCAAGAACATGATCTACTATGGTTCTTTCCCCTCATACAGAGGTAAAAGGAAGGGTTCACAGTGTAGTGTAGGACCTGCATTAATTTGGTTATACCTTGACGTTGGTATGCAGGCTTATGATGCTTTGGCCAAAGGTTTTAACTAAATAACCAAGTAATGATTATTATTGAAGTATTTAAACTTTATACTTATTACCATATATGTTTTGTCAATTGGTTGTAGCATTGGGCACCCCTGTCTTTTGTTGTATACATTTGCCACACTCAGTAGCACACTCTTTTTGACATAAATATATATTCATGATGTGGTGGGTGTAGGAGTCTGAGCTAGCTGGGAATATGTGTTAATAAGGTTAGGTGCACAATGTTTGAATATGTTCATACTGTATGTTAAGATATTAAGAGTTATCACAGACTGTGTATAACTAAAAATATATAACTGCATGTGTATACTGTATGTGTATTCTAGCAATGTCAATGTGTACCCATGCAATGTTGGGGGCAACATTGGGTTTAGTTAGGAGATTGTAAATACCCTCCTAAATGGTTACTAGCAGTGTTAGTGTAGGCCCATCCTGGGTTGCTATGGGGATCCAGACATCATGCAGGGGTATTTAACGAGCAGAGGTGGTTCTTGAAGGTTAGGTTCCAGGAGGACATGAGGAGAGGAGCCTCTGGGACAGTAGGTTTTCTTAAGGTAATAGAATAGACTAGGCCCCCATACATTGTTATGTTCTAGACAGGGACAGTAACCTTGTCAGTTAGGATCACTAGAGAAGACTAAGGGAGGCCAAGATAACTGCTAAGTATGACATGGAATACGCTAGCGGGGCCTCAATAACATGGAGTCCGGGATGACGGCGGATCGGCTCTATCCGCGGATGTGCAGATACATTCCTCTCAGGTTGAAGTGGCAGTAACCATAACGGCTAAAGGTATTGGGTTACGTATAGAGGACCCGCTAGAATCTCTAATGGGCCTAGTATTACCGAAAAAAATGTGGAAAGAGGTTCCACAACTACTTGGAGATGGGCCGGGTCTTATCACAGTAAAGGAACAAGATATGTACCTTCATTCAAGTGTTAAGCAAGAGCACTGATCAAAGAACAATACTAATGTATGTCTGATATAAAATACAGTGCAACGTGTTAATATATGGATCAATGGTCTCTGTGTTTCGGGGGACAAATAAATTATATTTGTGCTATTAAGGTTCCTAGCAACAATTATTATACAACCTTACTACCTCATCGCCCAGCCACCTGAATTCCAGCACCCTGCGTCAAGGTCAACCATGTGGGGTAGCCATACTATACACACCAATGTAACCTCCCTAGGAAGCCGGGCAGGGAGGGTTACAAAAGCTTTGTGAATCTGCCCCTAAATGCCGTTCAAGTTAACACAGGGAATTAACGTGTTACTCCCACCCAGAAACCTGAAATATGGGGTTGACTGGAGAGAGAGCATGTGCCACATGAGAAATCTGGGACATATGTTAATTTGAATATGTAAAGTGTATTCAAATGATTTAAATCACCATATTTCCCAGGTTTCACAGGTGTAATACTTTTTGTGCACAGGTATCTCTCAACGTATTGTATAAAAGTATGTTTGGAGAGCTATAAAAGGCACTTGGGACTCTGAAATAAGTCTCGATCTATTGTAAACCAGCTCAAACGTAGTGCGATTGAGATGAAATGGGACAATTTGTCAAATGTCCATTTGTCAGACTTAGTGAAATTAAAAAGGCAGTGGAAATGCATGTTTATTTATTTCTAAAGTTATCGTCACAATACTATGCATTGTGATCTGTTTTCCCCCTCCAGCTTCTCCCTTCTCCCAGATTTTTTTCATCTCTGACCTGCGAATATAATGTTTCATCAAACATACTGACATATAAATGTATATACCATCATGTTCAATATAGTGATCAGGTATAACTAGGCCACTTTAACAGATTTATTATTGGCATTAATAAGTTATTAGCCACTGTTCAGTGAGTTTCACTTGTATGTTCCTCATTACTGGGCAGAGCTATGATTGTGAGTCACCAAACCATAACTCGCCATTTAATAATTTCTATGAATACAGATCATCCTTTACATTGACATTTTTGTTAACGCATTTATATTACGAGGATAAGGAAATGATATACACGGCAATACAGTTATTATAAACCACTAAATGTGTGGGGAAAACATAAGTTCATTTATGCTGCTCAACACGGTGGTCCTTCCAGCACTGAAATGGTTGCAGAGTATTTTCAGTAATAATGTCTGATGTAGATGGATTCTTCCAGTGCAGGGTCATTGCTGATGACATTAACGGTTTAAGGCTCCTGAATTTTGATTGATTGCTGTAATCTGCTGAAACTATTTCAAGACACAGATTTATTATTATTATTAAGCCCATAAAATGATATCAGGGTCAGAGCAGGCAGATTATTTGAGTTGCAATGCAAACATTGCATATGGAAAGATGAAATCTCTTCATAAACTTGCTAAGGTAAAGTAAGGAGAACAATGTTTCATTCTGTTTCTCCGTGGAGCCAGCTGCATGCTGATGGTGGTCACTGCGTACTGGGATTATTGAATCTCAATTTTCACTTTAAAACATAACCTTCACAAGCCAGCAGGTACATTAAATAATATTCCTAGTGAATGTCATTAAAATCTTTGACGGTCTTATTAGCATAGTAAGAGTTTCTGTTCCACATTGTAATAGAAGAATGGTTTGTAATTCTGAGAAGTACAGTTCTAAAAAGATTCTTCAAAAAGTATCTCATTATTCGAGATGTGCAAAACTATTGCCCAAAGTCGCGAACCAAGCACGATTTTCCCTTTTTCCGAAGGGAAGAGGTTAACATCTTTTACAGCTGTAGCAAATAAAGAACACAAACAGAAAAGAGTGTTGGAGCACTTTTTTTTAATTATAGATTATATTTAGTGAAAGGTATTAAACAATACATAGCGTGCATGTCATTTGTTATACTTCAGATATAACACATGTAATATAATCTAGAACAGGGGTGCGAAAACTGGGGGACGCGGGCGGTTGCAGAGGCCCTGCACTCTTCCCCGAGGCATTTAAATGAAATGACGGGGGACCGCGCGAGGCCTCTGCAAACTCAGCTTACTGGGACTCAGACGGCTTCTGGTCACGTCGCCATGACAATGCGGTGGGTAATGACGCAGCTGGGTCATGTGACGTGATGCGTCGTCATGGCAACGCGCATCAAATGCCTCTGCGGGGTCACGTGATGTCATATCTCATGACCCTCTGTGTCATTTGACGCTGGGTCACTCGAGAGCGGGGGCACAAGTGCAGGTACCCAGATAAGGGGGTGCGCAGCAAAAAAACCTTGTGTACCCAGGGGTGCGCAGACTGGGGTGTGGATGACATTTTCTAAGGGGGGCACCGAACAGAGCTCTGTGCTTACAGAGGCCCTGTGCTCCTCCCCACAACATTTAAACTGATTGCCAGGGGAGAGCGCGGGGCTCTGTACCGGCCTCTTACCTTCTCTTCGGCTTCTCCTTCTGCATCTTCTGATATTGTATGTGCATGGCGACGCATTGTCATGGCAACCTGACATGACCTGCAACGTCGCAGAGATGAGTGGATGCTGGAGAGAGGTGAGAGGGGTGGGAGGGAGGGATGCGCAATATAAAATGTTTGTGCACACTCGCACTAGGGTATTGAAAGTATGTGTTTGCTCTTCTATTATGCCCAGGAAAAACGACACCACCTATGATGCTCTAAGGCCAGGTCCCCGCTGGCTACTGCAGCGCCCACTGTGGCGGACAATGCAGGGACAAGAGCTGCCCCACAATGGGGCCAGGCCCGCTGTGATGGGGGGCCGCCGTGCTGTGCCGGCAGTTTCTCCTGCTCTCAAG
This sequence comes from Ascaphus truei, assembly GCF_040206685.1. Taxonomy (NCBI): domain Eukaryota; kingdom Metazoa; phylum Chordata; class Amphibia; order Anura; family Ascaphidae; genus Ascaphus; species Ascaphus truei. The sequence continues at coordinate 83,260,485 of NC_134483.1, forward strand.
AGAATTGAGAGCAGGACTCGCGACGGTTTGTTAGGCCACACCCCCAGCGGTTCAGCCAATAAGGGCGAACTTGCCAGGTGACATCACGGCTGCCCCCCTATCACTCCCCCGTCCTGGCAGAAGCGCGTGCAGCGGGGCCGTAGCCTAAGGGGCGCAACGTCTGATGACTCTGCAGGGGAGGGTATATAAGAAGTTGTGACTCTTTCTAGAACTCTCTCTCTCTGAGTCTGGGAAGAGACTCATGAGGACTTAAAAGCATTCCCTTTCCAAGGTTCCCTAGCTTCCCTTAAAAACTTCTGCATCAGCTTGAGTTGGGAGACTGGAATGCTATTAGCTGCAAAACCCCTGATATGTTTAGAGCAAAGCTGGGAAACATCCAGCTAGGTCTTCAAATACAGCATGGTACTGTTGGTGCACACCGGACCATCATGCCAGTGTTTTTACATGGAGGACCATGACCAGTGAGTGACCGGAGTGGGAGTTCATTCGGGAAGTATCCCTGCCACATTGTATAGTTGAATTGATTAGGGATCAGGATGGTGGCTTAACCACGAAAGATATTATATAGTACCTTCATCCTGACCAAGGACGGGATATTTACTACCTATCATCCAGGGTATGGACTTTGTGGATATGGGAACAGCACTGGACTGCAGTTTTTTTTTATCTTTAACAATATTTTGTGGCCATTTTTTCTGGGAGACCATCTATAATCTCTTTACTGAGCTCAGAATACACTTTCCCCTTTTTGTGATGTTCTATAGGAAAGTTGAATTACTGTATATGTTTCCGCTGATTTGTTTAATGTGTTTAATAGAAGTATAAGATCTGTATTGGGTGTGTCTGGAGTTGCTGGGCAGAGTATCATTTCCATGACAACCAAATTCTGGTCAGGCTGCCAACTACCTTTGAGTTGCAACAAAGTATAACTCCATATACAGCCCTTTAGTAATTAATAAACTTCTACTTTATTGTAATTTTCTGCAATTTCTGGTGTACTATCCCTGAAAAGGTGCTCTGCATCACAGGGCTATTAGTGACAGCCCTCGTAGCCTCACTTATTGGGGTACAAAACCGTTAAACATGTTTTCTTGTTTCCTTTTTTCTATGTAACAGTATCAGAAAAGAGAAACCCCAACTCTGCACGCATCATAATACAGAATACACTACCCCGGGTTCCAAATTCCTGTTCCTCTGGTGATTAAAGCGTAATAAGCAATGTTTCTATATTTGTTTACTTCTTTATTGGTCCTTCTTGAGTTGGCTCATATCATTTCCTTATTTGTTATCTACTATCTGGCTAAACATTAGTAGTTTCTGTAGAGGGAGAAAGGGGGTGGCCAGGGATTAAAGGGGTTACACCCCATTTGGCCATCCCCTGACCTCACCAGGGAGACAAGGGGTTAACTGGGCTGAGACCCAGAACTGTGATTTAACTCCTGTTATGACATGTAAATGTGTATTCCCCTGTTCCCTCTGTTTTATTGTAACATCTGGTTAATCAGTGTCTGCATCACACACACACTGGGATCCATCCGGGAGCACAAGGGTTGATAGTTGTATAGTGATTATAGCCCTTTGTGTAACTTCCCCGCCTTTTCAGGCACCATTTTGCAGGCTCCCATAGGCCGCCATTGGAACTCCATATCTTTCAAAGGCGAATCTTGCTGTTGAGTCCTGTTCCTGAGAAGACCAGCAGATGGCGTCCGAGAGGGAGAGCGGCGGTTTCCCATTGAAAGTCAATGGGCTCATTGACTTCAATGGAGAAATCCTCGAGAGAGCTTTCCAGGAACGAGTTGGCTGCCTTCCAAACCGCTTAACCGCAAAGCGGATACAATTTCAATAGGAGAGCTTTGATCACTTACAAGTCAAGTTCAACGACAAGTGGCGTGGGAATAAACAGTTCTAGGGCACCAAGAAATAAAATTATTTCTGTCCCTATTTCCTAGACCTCCCCCCACTCGACCACCACCGGGTCCCTGTATCCTGGACCCCTGATAAGGATCGAACCGAGAAGAGCGGGCTGCGCCATAGGTTCCAATGGCGGCGGCAGAAACAGCTCAGGAAAACGGCTAAGTGTCAAAAGCTGAAATTTGGTAATCCATAGCTCCGGTTCCGGAGGGCCCAGCGGATCAGGGTTTGGGGTATCTGTAGCCACTGCTCCGGCATCGCTGCAGAACCATCCTTGACCTGCTTGGACCAAACCGACGGAGTATGGACCCCCTTGAAAGTTCGGGATTTCTCCCATAGACTTCAATGGCGGCCAAACCCCATTGACCGGCTACGGCGGAAAACCCCCATTGACTTCAACGGCGGCATCGCCCCGTTGAAAGTCTATGGCGGGGATTCCCATAGCCGCCAATGGCGGCGGTTTGCCATTGAAATTCTATGGCGGCGGAACCCGTTGTTTTCAATGGGGATTTAGTGAAAAACCGTGATTTCATTTACAGCGGAGTTTTGTGTATTAAAATGTGAAATGGTTTTAAGTGTATTTGTGTATCTCCGGTTCCCCAGGTCGTAGCAAGTAGCAAATTGGACCATAGGGTGTCCCAGTTCCAGCATTGAGAACTGGGGAGTTTGGACCTGCTGGACCCAAAGGAACCGGATACTTTAATATGTTCATGTTTTATCCAACATACTGTATTTCAAGGTATAGGTAAAACCCAGAGGAAATTCCTTTGCATACCAAGGTAGCATATGGCCAGAAAGGCGACCCAATGTCTAGGACTTGAGTATGTTTCAAAGGATTTTGTCACCTACACTGTTTGCATGAGGGCGGAGATTACTCCAACCAGAGCAGTCTTCAAGTGTTCCATTTCACACCTCTCAAACAAAGAATATCCTGCCAGAATCCCAAATTGGTAGACTAGCTGGCATTCCTGATGTAGAGGAGGGGTTATAGAAATGAGACCCCAGAGCTCTACTGCGCATGTACCCACTAGCAGGGGGGCATGAGTCAAATTGTGTTCCCACGTTAACGACTGGCTAGAGGTAATTGAAAACCAATCCACGGTACTCAATGTTAAGGATAGGGCACAAAAGGTTTATAAACTGTTGTCCCCCTGTATCCTTTGTCTTCAATTTATCATCTGAATGCTACCTGATTGCGAGAGAATTGCTATGCTTCATACTTCTCATTCCCCAACCCCAAAGAAAGTGTACTTCTTGTTTGTTACTTTATTATTCGTGTGTTCACCTATCCAAAGGAATAAATATAATTTATTATATCTGAGACTCGTCCCAGTTCAACCCAGTGATTTGTGTAACACTTTAATACCTGTGGCAGGCTATCGTCACAGTTTCTAACTTTTCTTTGTTTTGAATTAAAACAGGATTTTCACCTCAAACTTGAAAAGCAACCTGTATATTTACATCTATTAAGTGTTTAGTATCTTCTGATAGTGTATTAATAAAATGGATTCATGTATTAAAAAAAATGAACTGAATTTCTATCCAATCCATCTTGAAAATAATCTTGAACTTTTCCTTTACTATACTTTACTATACTTGGGCGTGGTGGTGTTTTACTGATCCAGCACTGTAGTATTGCCTCTGGCAACTAAATATATTATCGCAATAAATGTAGTAATAAATGTACTTCTCTCCAAAAGCTATAGATTATCGTACAGTTCCAAAAGCAGTGCATCAGGTATGCATCAGATCCGCATCAGATCCGCATCAGGTATGCATCAGATCCGCATCAGGTATGCATCAGATCCGCATCAGGTCTGCATCCATTCTGCATCAGATCCGCATCAGGTCTGCATCAGGTCTGCCTCCATTCTGCATCAGATCCGCATCAGGTCTGCATCAGATCCGCATCAGGTCTGCATCCATTCTGCATCAGGTCCACACATGGTCCACATCAGGTCTGCATCAGGTCTGCATCCGGTCCGCATCAGGTCCGCATTTGGGGATGAGAATTTTTTGCACTTATCGTTTTCAGTTATTTAAAGTATTCTGCTTATTTTTGAAGTGAGAGATAATCTGTGTAACAATGTATTGGACATCTCTTGATAGATTGAGGCAGGAATTATTTTAAAATTCAATGTGTCGTGTAATGTTATATCTGGAAAATGTAATTGCCATGTCGGCAATCCTCCTTTTGTTTTTATATAATCCAGGTCTTTTCTGGTACAAATGTGTATAGTAGAAATTGAAATAGTCTGTGATGATGGCAAATTTACCAAAGCACCAAAAGGATTCTCAAAATCCACCTGTGACAAACCAGCCATCACGGCTTGAACATAATACATTGCCTGAAGAAATTCATAAAAATGTGTTGTTTCCATTTTATATTTGTCTTTAAGGTATTGGAAAGAATGCATAGAGTGATCCAATTTATTTATGAAATTAATAATTTGTTTTGTTCCCACATCATGAATGGAAACCCTGACACTATAGGAATAAGCACTTCATACATAAAAGGGGACATTAGGAAAAGGAGTCCCTGTCCTGAAGTGCTTATAATCTAAGTGGTAAATCTGGGGAGAATTGTTGGTCGTACCCTTTCATTGTATACATACTTCTTTAATCCAATACATTCCAAATCTTGTTAGAGCTGTGTGTACGGGGTCCTGTGACAGGGTAAATAAACGTCACCAGCCATATGCCTGGCAGACTTATCTGTAGTGCAGCAGTGCAGCAGTGCAGCAGTGCAGCAGTGCAGCAGTGCAGCAGTGCAGCAGTGCAGCAGTGCAGCAGTGCAGCAGTGAGGAGGTTAACTTTCAGCTGAGTTAATTAGTCTGAGCCCAGCTGCCTCATCAAGGTGTTTTAAAACTCCCAGGCTGTACACACATGCAGGCTAGCTGGTCAGGAGACGGAGTGAAATGCTGAAGAAAGATTACGACTACAAGGTCTGTTTTTCAAAGTACATGTTTGATGAACTGTCTGTGTCCTGCATGCTGAAAAGAAGCGGTCTTGTTTTTCTATGCTGAAGAGAAGCTATTTTGTTTTTGTATGTGTGACGGATCAGGGGACTTGCGCTTCTCAATGTGTCCCCGTCACCCCTGTTTCCACTGAAGTTACTCCCCTCTCTTCAGTACCCCCTCACTCTACCTCTTCCCTTTCCCACAGCCGTTTCTCTGCGGCTCATCCAGACGCACGTTCAGACCAAGGTGCGCACGCATCCCCAACCACTCGCTCCCCTCCGCGGCACCCGCGGCTCTCTGCGTGCCTCTATTCCTCCAATCTCCACATTACCTTGCTCCTCTGCTCCGCCATCCCTCTTGCCTTCCCTGCTGAGCGCCACCGCCGTGCGGCGTCCCTCGCGCTCCCTGGCGCGCACAGTGCACGCGCATCAGACCCTTACAGAGGGCGCGCGCACACGCTCCAGATATCTGCATTCCCAAAACCCTGGCTCTGCCCCCCATGGCTTACAAGCCATATCTCTGAGTGGTTTCCCTGTCTCCTCCCCTGCTCTTTCTAACCTATCCCTGCAGCCTCCCACTCAACCCTCTGCTCCTCCTCTCTCCCCCATTGGTTCTCCTTCCTTTATAACCCCTATCTGTCCTCTAGCTCATTGCTCTGCGTAGCTTTCCTGTGACCCCTGTGTGTGCAGTGTCCATGCCTAGCTCCCTTGTTTGTTTCAGCGCTGGTTCCTGTCCCTGCTTCTGTTTGGATTCCCCTGGCTTGAACTCTGCTCTGGATACGACTACTCTGCTTTCTCCTGCCCTTGAACCTTGGCTTACGGACTTCACAACGCTGCTTTCTCCAACCCTTGAACCTTGGCTTAGGGACATCACCACGCTGCTCTCTCCTATCCTTGAACTCTGGCACACGGACATTACTACCCGAACTCTGGTACCCCGGACTTTGCAAGTATACATTAACACTTTCTTGCCAGGCCCGGCAACGCATTACCACACTCCGGGCACACCCTCACTGCTGTGGGTGCGTGTTATAACCTTACCCACCTCAGTACTGGGGACTGGCCAGGTCTGCGGTCATACAGGCATTACATTATGCAGAGCCCAACAAATGCAGACCCCCCTGAGGTGAGCCAAGGTTTTTCCGTGGAACATTTGCAATTTGTCAGTAACCAACTGACCACTGTGTCACAACAATTTGCCAAGCTATCTCTCCAGGAAACCCCAGTTGCCCCGTCACCCTCTGTTCCTCTGGCGATCTATAATCCAGGACCACGTATACCACCTCCCAATCGGTATGATGGGGATCCCCTCGCTTGTCGAGCATTCTTGAACCGATGCGAGGTTCAATTTGAGATGTCTCCCTCCCTCTTCCCTACCGGCTGGACCAAAGTGGCGTACATTTACGCTTTACTCACTGGCAATGCCCTCGCTTGGGCTTCTCCCCTCTGGGAACGCAAACCTGAGTTAACCCAAGATTATCCCAAGTTCAGACACGAATTTCAACAGGTGTTTGATACACCCGCACGTAGGGAGACTGCTGCTTTTTCTTTGTTCCATATCACACAGGCTCGGAGACCAGCTGCAAGATACGCGGTGGAGTTGCGCACAATCACCGCAGAGACCCAATGGAACGATGAGGCCTTAGCCGCAGCTTACTGGCACGGTTTGTCCGACGCTCTAAAAGATGACCTCGCAGCCCACGCTCGGCCTTCTTCCCTGGAGGGACTCATCGCACTCAGCATCCGTATGGATCAACGTACCCAAGAACGACGACACGAATGTCACTGCTCTCGTTCTCTTCCCCCTCCGTCTGTTTCTCACAGGTCTCCTCCTTCGGCCTTCCTTGCATTGGATGCTACTGAACCGATGCAGATTGGTAATCAACAACCTCGGGCTGCGGAGAGAGCACGGCGTCGTGAGAGGGGTCTCTGCTACTATTGCGGTTCCCCTGAACACCGGCTCTGGAACTGTCCTGTGAAGCCGGGAAACGGGAACACCCAGTAAAGGTAGAGGGGCTTCTATTGGGTACAATCTCTCCTTGCCCCTCTCTCCCTAAGGAACTACCCAAAAAACTCATGCTCCCTGTTACATTGGCGGGTTCTGATCTTCTTATAGAAGTAAAAGCCTTCATCGACTCCGGGTCGGGCGGCAACTTTCTCGATCACACCTTCGCCTGTAAGAACCAAATTCCACTGGTCAAGAGAAAAGCGCCCATTGGCCTGGAGGCTATCGATGGATGCCCGCTTCAACCAGCCTTCATCATCTGGGAGACCATTCCACTTACCTTAACCACCGCGGATGGCCATAACGAGGTAATAGACTTCGATGTCTTTCATTCCCCTACCATCCAGGTTATTCTAGGATTGCCTTGGTTGCAGCTCCACAATCCACGTATAGATTGAACCGACGTCTTACCCATCCAATGGTCTAATTCCTCAGAGAAGACGGTGACTCCTTCTCCCACTGCAGTGCTCGCTGGCCTGGACACCACTTCCTCTAACGTGTCCGCTCTGCCGACGGTGTATCACGAGTTTCTAGATGTCTTCAACAAAGAACAAGCTGAGGTATTGCCTCCCCATCGTCCCTACGATTGTCCTATTGATTTAATTCCAGGAACCAATCTCCCTAAATCGAAGTCGTACCCCTTATCTGTGCCGGAAACAGAGGCTATGACGTTTTACATCCAAGAGAATTTGGAGAAAGGATTAATCCGCAACTCTACCTCCCCCGCCGGGGCAGGCTTCTTCTTCGTGGAGAAGAAGGATGGCTCCCTGAGACCTTATATCGACATCTGTGGGCTAAACAAAATTACGGTAAAAAAACGATATCCTCCTCCTTTAATTTCTGAACTCTTCGACCGTCTATAAGGAGCATCTATCTTCTCCAAACTCGATTTAAGAGGGGCTTCTAATATTATTCGTATAAGAGATGGGGATGAATGGAAAACCGTGTTCAATACGCGTTCTGGACATTATGAGTATTTAGTGATGCCCTTCGGGCTGTGCAATGCTCCTGCTGTTTTCCATGAGTTCATGAACGATATCTTTCGGGATGTTTTCTGGGACGTTCGTTATTGTATATTTGGACGACATCCTCATTTTCTCTAAGAATATGGAGGAGCACGTTCGCCATACCAAACTGGTTCTCTCTAGGCTACGTGCAAATCGCCTCTATGCTAAAATGGAGAAATGTTTGTTCCATCAGACGTCCACGGCCTTACTAGGCTATATTATTTCTAATCAAGGTTTTACTATGGATCCAGAGAAATTGAAGTCTGTACTCGACTAGCCCTTACCGAACTCTCTGAAGGCCCTGCAGTGCTTCCTTGGCTTTGCCAATTATTAATGGAAGTTCATCCGTAATTTCTCTACCATCACTCTGCCTATCACTGCCTTAACCAGGAAGGGTGCTGATCCTACAACTTGGTCTCCCGAAGCCATAGAAGCCTTCGAATTTCTCAAGAAAGCCTTTGTGTCTGCACCCATTCTAAGGCATCCAGATACTTCTCTTCCCTTCACGTTGGAAGTCGATGCCTCCGATGTGGGAGCCGGTGCAGTACTCTCTCAAAGATCCTCTCCCCAGGAGAAGCTCTATCCGTGTGGATTTTTTTTCTCGGAAGTTCTTGTCGGCTGAAAAAAATTATGATGTCAGGAATCGCGCATTACTGGCCATTAAATTGGCGCTCCAGGAATGGAGGCATCTTCTCAAAGGTACTAAGAGCCTATAGCCATCCTCACTGATCACAAAAACTTACTGTATATTGAGGGGGCTCGTCGCTTAGGCTCCCGTCAGGCTCGATGGGCACTCTTCTTCTCCCGTTTCAATTATACCATTTCTTATATTCCGGTACCAAAAATGTTAAGGCGGATGTCCTTTCTCGCCAGTTCGCTACGGAGAACGACTCTAACGAATCCTCTGAACCTATTCTCCCTGCAAATGCATAATTGCCACCAATAATTTCGATGTGTTGGACGAAATCAACAAAGCCCAGGTTCACATCCCCAGGAGACTTAAAGTGCCAGAGGGACGCTTGTACGCAGCTCCACGTTTTCACCACAAGATTCTACTTTGGGGGCATTCTTCAAGATCGGCTCTTCATCCAGGCTTCAAGAGGACAGCAGATCTCATTAAACGGACCTTTTGGTGGCCCAACATGAACAAGGACATTTCAACTTCACCAGTGCCTGTCCGGTCTGTGCCCAGAGTAAATCTGCCCGTCACAAACCTTCGGGGCTCCTCATGCCTCTCCCCATTCCGGAGCAACCTTGGAAACATATCTCTATGGACTTTATTGTAGAGCTCCCCAATTCTAAAAGGTATGAATACCATCCTTATAGTAGTAGATAGGTTTTCCAAGCATTCACACTTTATACCTCTAATTCAGCTACTTTGGGTGACATTTTTTCTAAAGAAATTTTCAGATTACACGGTGTTCCTGTTTCAATTGTTTCTGACCGAGGTTCTCAATTCATTTCTTAGTTTTGGCGTGCATTTTCCCAGAGACTTGGGATTTCTCTTCTATTTTCCTCGGGCTATCACCCTCAGACCAATGGTCAAACGGAAAGAATGAATCAGACCTTGGAGCAGTATCTCAGATGTTTCGTCTCCGAATCTCAAGACAACTGGGTGGATCTATTACCTTGGGCCGAGTTCGCTATTAACTCTCTAAAAAATGAGTCTACGCAAGAATCACCTTTCTTTATTAATTTCGGATTCCCCCCTAGCTGTCTTCCCCTCTCCTCCCTCCCTTCTGGTGTTCCCGCAGCAGATTCTCATGTCTCCACTCTTCAAAGTTCGTGGAAGAAGATTCTGAAGACCTTACAAACTGCTGTCCAAAGACAAAAGACGAAGGCAGATCGGCGACGTCAAGCGAGGCCATCATTTAAACCCGGAGACAGAGTGTGGTTATCCTCAAAAAATATAAGGCTCAAGACTCCTTCTCAGAAATTGGCTGCGAGATTCCTGGGTCCTTTTAAAATCCTTTAGAGGATCACTCCGGTCGCATATCGTTTGGCACTTCCTGCTACCATGAGAATTTCCTCAGTTTTCCATGTATCACTTCTCAAGCCAGTTGTTCAGAGTTCTCACTTTCTGGATCGTCCTCAAAGACCCAACCCTGTCACCATTCATTGACAAGAAGAGTATGAGGTCCATTCCATACTTGATACCCGTTGGTCCAGAGGCAGAATGCAATTCCTTGTCCATTGGAAGGGTTATGGACCGGAGGAACGATCCTGGATACCGTCTCACCACATTCACGCCCCAATGCTCCTCAGGCAGTTTCGTCGGAAGTTCCCATATGAGCCATGGCAGGATCGCCCGGAGTTCGATCCTCAAGGGGGGGATACTGTGACGGATCAGGGGACTTGCGCTTCCCAATGTGTCCCCGTCACCCCTGTTTCCACTGCCATTACTCCCCTCTTCATTACCGCCTCACTCTTCCCCTTCCCTTCCCCGCAGCCGTTCCTCTGTGGCTCATCCAGACGCGCATCCTTCGCAAGGTGCGCACGCATCCCCAACCACTCGCTCCCCTCTGCGGCACCCGCGGCTCTCTGCGTGCCTCTATTCCTCGAACCTCCACATTACCTTGCTCCTCTGCTTCGCCATCCCTCTTGCCTTCCCTGCCGAGCGCCCCTGCGGGGCGGCGTCCCTCGCGCTCCCTGGCGCGCACGGTGCACGCGCATCAGACCCTTACAGAGGGCGCGTGCACATGCTCCAGATATCTGCATTCCCAAAACCCTGGCTCCACCACCCATGGCTTACAAGCCATATCTCTGAGTGGTTTCCCTGTCTCCTCACCTGCTCTTTCTAACCTATCCCTGCAGCCTCTCACTCAATCCTCTGCTCCTCCTCTCTCCTCCATTGGTACTCCTTCCTTTATAACCCCTATCTGTCCTCTAGCTCATTGCTCTGCATATCTTTCCTGTGACCCCTGTGTGTGCAGTGTCTATGCCTAGCACCCTTGTTTGTTTCAGCGCTGGTTCCTGTCCCTGCTCCTGTTTGGATTCCCCTGGCTTGGACTCTGCTCTGGATACGACTACTCTGCTTTCTCCTGCCCTTGAACCTTGGCTTATGGACTTCACAACGCTGCTCTCTCCTATCCTTGAACTCTGGCACACGGACATTACTACCCAAACTCTGGTACCCCGGACTTTGAAAGTATATGTTAACCCTTTCTTATCAGGCCCGGCAACGCATTACTACACTCCGGGCATGCACTCACTGCTATGGGTGCGTGTTATAACCTTACCCACCTCATTACTGGGGACTGGCCAGGTCTGCGGGCATACAGGCGTTACAGTATGCTGACAAGAAGCTGTTTTGTTTTTGTGTGCTGTCATTTTTAAGGCTCAATAAATAAGCCTTATCAAGAAAACCCGCATGTGGTTGCATGTACCCTGCAACAGGTCCAGTCCAGGCTTTGGCTGGAACCCGCACTTACCTGGCTGCTGTGGACATTTTTTATTACTGGCAGCCTGTTATATTGGCTGCACTTGTTCAAGGGCTTAAATAGCAGCCAGTGACTTCTAGCCCCTGCCTGAGCAGTGTATACTTTTCGTTGTGTTCCTGGCCACCCTGGGCTCTAGCTCCTGAGCCTTCCATGTGGCTTTCCAGTCCCTGTGACTTGCCTATCCCTGTGGCTTCCCTGTTCATTTGGAATTCCTGTTGCAGACCCCGGACCGTGACCCCGACCTTCAGGGCTTCCAACAGAAATCATGGTACCCATGACAAATGAAAGGAGCAGGTCCCCCCACCCACTTTATTTTTAGACTTTTGATTTTGAATGATGCAGTTTATTTAGATATGTATTTTATTTATTTATGGATTTGTTTTGGTGTTTTCATTGTTTATGCTGGTCTTTATTTTGGATTTGATTAATTGATTGGTGGTTATTTTGTTCGGTTTACTTCTTTATTTGTTTTTAGTTTGAGATTGTTTTGAATGAATTGGATCTTGTTTGTGATTGTTTTTTTTTTTAGGTTGACCATCGACTGGCATAGTGTTAAATCATGCCCATATTATATGGGCATAATGTACCCACTGTGCCATTCAATTATTTGATTGGCATTAGTAATATGTTCATTTAGCAATGTAATGTTGTTTTATTTGGGCCTTTTTTTATTCCTTCACCATTTCTTGCTATAGTGGTAAATCATGCCCATATTTTATGAGCATGATGTACCCACTGTATCAATGAATGGGTGAAGGGTGGGGGTAGTTGCCTGGGGAGGGTGGTTAGGCCTCCAGGGTGTGTAGTGGGAGAGGGTGGGTTAACCCGTTAATTACTATAGAGGTTAATAACCGCTAAGGGGATTAAGGAGATAGGGGACATTAGATTGTATTGTTGATTGTACTGCATTGTTTGTGGCAACGGAGGACATGGACGGTGATAAGGATGAGGACGACCTTCATCATGGCAGCCTGGCAGGGGTTAGTGCAAGTTTTATTTATTTTATTTCTGCAGCTTAACGTTTTATTTGTAAAGACAAATGCACTATTATCCATATCTGGATAATTGTAATTTTGACCATTAATGTACTGTATGTGTTAGGGGGAGGGGGGGTGTATTTATTTAAAAGTATTGCCGGTTATGTTTTTTTGGCCACACGATTGGTACCGCAGGCCAGCAGGGACCCCCGGACTCTTGCGGGGATCAACCAAGGGCCCCGGACTCCCACGGGGATCACCCGAGGGCCCCGGACTCCCGTAGGGATCACCCGGGGACACCCGCCGGCCTGTTGTATTAATTGTGTGGTGAACAAAATTTAAACAATGATTTTATTCATGGCTCCATTTCTACCTCGGGCGGGAGAAGAGGCTGGTATCCAGCCCTGCAGTTGCCAGCGAAGGAAGTGGCGGTGGAGGTCGGAGGTGGCAGCAGTGAGTGGGCGGAAGTGGTGGCGGAGGGGGGCGAAGGAAGCAGCGGCAGGGAGGGTGAAGGAGGCAGCGGGGCAGGAGGCGGTCAGAGCAGTCAGGCCTGCACACACGCGCTCTAGCAGGCACCGGAAGTGTTGCACTGCTAGAGCACGCTCCTGCAGTCTTGAGCTGAGAGCGGGCTCAGGGGGGGTGTGGATTGAGGGAGAGAGCCATGACAGCGGGCTTGGGAAAGGTTGAAGAGGAAAGCCGACATAGTGAGTGCGGGCGGCCTGTCTCTAGGCGAAACCCCTAGGACTGCTCCACGTAACCCCAGGGTTCCACGGAACCCCATTTGGGAAACGCTGGCATAGTGAATCGCTCAGCAGGCAGTATCGGTCTTAAAGGCCATTTATCATACTTAAAAGCAGTTATCACTGCTTAGTGAAGCCCCCTGTAAGAGGTTCCAATCCACTATTGCCAGATGGGCAGAATCTTTTTCAAAAATAGATTTTTACTCTTTTCCTTTTTTCCAAATATTCCAATTTTGTCATCTGGATTATTTTTTCTAAATCTGTTTCTTATTCATTTTTCAGTATTCTGGTTTGATCCAATTCAATATATGTAATTCTATAAGGTGCAAGCTCTACTTTGATTATTTAACTACCAGAAGACTCATGAACCCTAGAAACAGTGTAAGAGAGTTCTAATAATCGAACCGTTAAAAATAATGTAAACGGATGGAAATTCTGGGCACTATTGATATTCCTGCTCTCTGATCAAAAGACCGGCACCTTGCCAAATCAGAGATTTTATTACTTTCTGTGCTTGTGCTGGCGGGAGGGTGGTCCAGTACTAATCCGGAAGAGCAGAGGTTGGGTGACAGGGAGGCCCCAAGTCGTAGGAACCTAGATTGTAGTAAGTCGGGTCCACATTGGCTGCTTAGTTTTAGTTTGAGGAGCGCTTGTGTAATCTCCTCTTCAGATACTGGGCTAAATTGAAAATTGTGGGCAGTGTTGGGATCCCAAATGTAGCATAATACTGTACAGAATAATTTTATAGCTAAGAAAATAGAATACATGGGAACTACATGATACACTTGAGCAATTCTTAGCACAAAATAGCAACAGAGTAATAATAAGAAATGCTTGTTTGAAAGTAAAGTTGTCCAGAAGTCCTAATAGGCACGTGTTCTGAATAACTCTCTCACCCTCTGTTTAATAGCACAGAGGTTGTTTTCTGTACTTTAAATCTCATTTGATAATATATACTGATGTCAAATTCAAATGTAATACCCAACAAAGCACATTCATTTCAATAGGTAATTGTTGTCTGTAATGCTGTAATATATATGAAATTTGTTCAATTCTCATCTGTTTATGTTGGGCACACATTTCATTTAGCTTTTTTTGTCAATACATAGGAAATCATGCAATGTGTGCTTTTCTTATTTGACGTGGGTTATAACACAATATACAGGTCGATTACTAATGTAATATAAATAAATGTCTGATTTGGTATTCTAAGCATCCTCTATAAGTAACACAGTTACATTGTAAAATCACAGAAGGAATTAACCTATGGACTACTCACCTCATACTAGGCGTATTGCAGCTGAAGATTGTCTTTTGTTGTTTTTATTTAAAAACATTGCAGAATAAAGCAATAAAAAAAATCTCCAATTACTCTGTTATCATGGTTACACAGAATTTCAGGCAACAGAACAACTGATTCATAGCAACCAGGACACTAACATTATCATATAATCACAATAGGCAGGTTCAGGGAATTGTAACATTTTAAAAAGAAACCAACATTTCACCCTTATTTATCAGAGGAGATCTTTTGGAGCGCGTGTTGTATTCAGAATAAAGATAGCATTTATATGAAAATCTAATCAGATCGGCTTTTACAGGGTTCCTACAGCACTCCTTGAAAATGTACAGGATACCAGCAATCTGTTGGTTCTGCTCTCCACTTCTGTGGATCGCCCGGAATGGGTTACAAAATACATCGAGTATTCACAAGAGTAAGTAGGGTACAAGGGCTTAAATACATAGCTTAAACAAGTTTTGTTCAGCCAGAAGTGAGACATTTCTGCCGTAACAAGAACCTTTTTCAAGGCTAGATGAATATTAAAATTCAAGCAAGTGTATGCAATTCCACCATTCAATTTTCCCAGAACCTCACAACTTGAAATATGGGTTCTGAGGGAGGGAGTGAGACTATTCCTATGCAGAGTTCCAAGTAGTTTAGGCATGGGGGGCTGGGGGGTGGGGGGAGGAGGGGGGAAGAGAGAGAAATATGCTAATAGGAGTCATTAGCATATCTGATTAGCGTATTTCCAAGATATCTCAGGTGTGGCCATTTTGGGGGGTTTTCTCTCTGCAAAAACCCATATTGTAGGTTGTGAAGCTCTAAGCCAATCGAATGTGCAAACATGGCCTGTCACTTTTTTTTAAATCCATCGATAAATATTCGCATGTACAAAGAAACACCATTTTCTCTGGGAATTGGAATGTTGGGGAATATTTCTCTAATTTTTACTTTTGAGAAGGGGGAAGCCACAGAAAGTTTTCTCCTACCGTGGCTACTTATTCCATTTTTGTAGCACATGCTACATTTGAGATGTGTGAATGTCTTCAAATGTACTCCATAAATATTTTTGTTAATTTTTTCTCTTTAACGTTTTGCGTGTTAGCGAAAGTTTGCATGACAATCCACAAAATGTTTTAAAATGTGTGACCTGAAAATTTACTTTAAGTGTATGGCAAATTTGTTTTGTTTATGAAAAAATTGACAAATCTAATGCTGGTGTAGCCATGTTCACCCCGGCTATATATTTTTCTGCCCTAGTCCTGGTAACAGCAGGCAGTGCTAGGGTTAAGCCCTCTCACATGGCCTAGCATGTGAGCCTCATCCTCATAAGTTATATTGTTGCAGTTTCCAGGCACCTGCCAGGAGGGTGGGTTTGTTCTGGTAGTCCTGCCCAGTTGCTGGGGCTTAGGAGCTGGTCACACCCTTGGTATAAAAGGGGACTCCTACAGTATGTTATTTTGGGTGTGTTCGGCCTGATCCCTTAGGGGGGGTGGTGAGTTCCTGCCTTGCTCCTTAGGGGTTGAGGATGTCAGGTGGTGTGGCACGGACTGTAGGTAGTGCGGCTTGAGCTGTGGTTGGGCAACAGTTGGTGTGACTAGGGCAGCAGGAGGAATATCATCTAATTAATGCCTCAGCTGGAACCTCTGAAGATGAGGGTGATCGTCTTCTCCTCGTCTTCCTCCTGTGTCTCAGCAGCCATGGCCAACTACTGTGTGCTTGATGGTCCTGAAAATAAATGACATATTATAATCAAATACAGTCATAGAAAACGTGTGTACATATACAGTACATTTGGATAGACTTGGTTTGCATAAACAGACATTTTTTTACGTGTCTTTATTTAGAGAACATTTCAGTAGGACAAAATATAGAGGCCCTGATCCACAAACTGTTGCTAAACCTTAGAAGGATTTTACTTCCATGCATATGAATGAGAGCTGAGGCATGCTGCAGTTTATCACCCCTTTAGAGTTATCTTTCATTTTTAAGTATGTCCTGTGCACTGAGTTATGTTAAGTACCTAAAAAGTGACTATTTGTAACACATTTGCCATGGTAAACATCAAAAATCTGGAATGCATTTAGCCAGGAAGATGATTTGAGGGACACAGGTCAATACAGTAGCTAAAGCAAGAGGAGTGCTCGTTAGCAGAAGGAATAAGCTATAAGCGGGTTGCTGATGGTGAATCTTAGGATATAAGTGATGGATACAGTGGCTATTTAGATACTTTTAATAAGATGATTATCAGGTTTTACAGTAAATCTTTGAGATACTGAGACTCTTTAACTGTTGATTAAAGCTGCTGTTCATGCAATATCCTGCATATGTGTTTTTTTTAATAAATCAGTTCTGTAGTAAGAAAAAATACTTTTAGCTTTTTCTGTTTTAAAAAAACAACAACTTTGAAAGACCAATTTTCTTGTATTCTATTTTAACAAGCATTCTTGTTCCTATAGCAACAATTTACATTCCCCATATTTAAAGATGTCGCCAAACTTTGCCGATCAATAGACGGAGAACGAATTGACTGGCAGCTATGCAGTTTTTTAGGTAAGTAGAGACTGCCCAGATGAAACTATTGAAGTTAAAAAAAAACTAAAAAAAAACTAAAAAAACGGGAGCCTGAACTGCAGCTTTAAGCTAGTGGTATTGTTATTAGTGAGAATTTTTTTGGTCCTCAAATAGGCAAAGGATAACTTAATAATCATTGCTACCTTACTGCAATGTGCAAGGCATGGCACAGTATTTTTCTAATCTTATGAGGACGCACATCTAAGCATGGTAGAAAAAAGGGGGGGTCCTCCGGCGCGTTGCTCTGCTTGTGTCTCCACGGCGTTTAAAGCATATAAGTGAGGGAGAGAAGAGAGGGGACCACAGTAAGGGACCAACACATAGATTATACACAGCTCTTCGTCTGATTAGGGAGGGGGGGGGGGAGTGAGGGTGGTTAGAAGATCAGGGGATGTTGAAAGATAATGCTGAATGAGAGGAGACACACTTACATCAAAATGTCTAATATCTTGAATTCTTCTACTCTTCTCCTTATATAGCTGTATTTTGTTGAGGGTGAGGAAAAGCCTCCTGGTATCCTCCTTAGCAAAAAAATAAAGGGAAAAAATTAGTGCAATAAAGTTTATTAACAATGGAAAAAAAGAGATTGAACACTTACAAGCGGCCAATAATTTCAGGCATAGAGAGGAGATGCTGCCAGATTCCACAACGAATCCCTTCCTGGGTTGGGGTGGTTTGTCCTGGCTGTTTCCCTGTTGGCAGATGATTGCTGTGTTGATCTTCACTTCGGGTGGCTGTGGTGAGAGTTTCCAAAAGCCCGTGCACAGGCTATGTGACACGTCACTGAGGAAGCATTGGCGAAACGCGTTTGACGTTTTTTGGCCATTACAAGCCACCGTAGTGAGGACTTGATTCCCCTGTACTATCTGGCTCGGCGATCCCGCCGTCTGCGCATGCGCACGCGCACCGGAGCAGGGAGCTGAAATCTGTGTATGCTGAGGGACAGGCCGTTTTGAGGAGGACATAGCCTGTGCACGGGCTTTTGGAAACTCTCAACCCTAGCCACCCGAAGTGAAGATCAACACAGCAATCATCTGCCAACAGGGAAACAGCCAGGACAAACCACCCCAACCCAGGAAGGGATCCGTTGTGGAGTCTGGCAGCATCTCCTCTCTATGCCTGAAATTATTGGCCGCTTGTAAGTGTTCAATCTCTTTTTTTCCATTGTTAATAAACTTTATTGCACTATTTTTTCCCCTTTATTTTTTTGCTAAGGAGGATACCAGGAGGCTTTTCCTCACCCTCAACAAAATACAGCTATATAAGGAGAAGAGTAGAAGAATTCAAGATATTAGACATTTTGATGTAAGTGTGTCTCCTCTCATTCAGCATTATCTTTCAACATCCCCTGATCTTCTAACCACCCTCACTCCCCCCCCTCCCTAATCAGACGAAGAGCTGTGTATAATCACTGTGTTGGTCCCTTACTGTGGTCCCCTCTCTTCTCTCCCTCACTTATATGCTTTAAACGCCGTGGAGACACAAGCAGAGCAACGCGCCGGAGGACCCCCCCTTTTTTCTACCAGTATCCACACAGAGGTTGGTGAATCACCTCTGAGAGACTCAGGCTGCGGAACTGCATTGTGCCAAGGACAGGAGCCATATACTGAACAGTAGGATAACTCTTTTTTGGCGCAACTTTTCTCTCTTTTTAGCACATCTAAGCATGTCACATCCATTGTTTAGCGAACGACTCAACACCTGTATGTGTGACTGCACAGCATATAATACAGTAATCCTTGTTCTGATCTTCAAGGCTGTGTATAAAGTGACATGTATACAGGATATTTATTTATATATATTTCAATGTATAATATATCTATGTATAATATTTGTACTGTATTTTTACGTACCAGGTCTTTCCAGATTATCAGTATCCACAACGCCAGGAAGTCATACTACCTGGGTGGTGGCAATAACCGCGCTCAGGCGCTGTTCCATAGCGGTGAGATGAAGGGGAGCAGGTGGTCCACCTCAGATCTTCCTGGTATGAGCAGCATTGTCCGACAGCTTGCGCTTGCTGCCACTGGAGACCAGGATAATTCACTGGAATCAAGCACCAGAAAGGATGAGGGAGCTTAATAAAATAGATTTATTTTGGCTAATAACAAGTGCAATACTCCGTAACAGAGTTAATTTACCAAAACGGAGTTATGGGGGCAATCCTAGCTAGCTAGGTAAGGCATGTCACATTACAAGGTTTACCCAGAACAGCTTCTATGTTCCATAGGGGTTCAGATCTTCCAAACCTTGAGTACTGCCCCTTCCGCTCTCACACCATTCCAAATCACTACACCTCCGCACATTCGACTAACAAAGCCTGGATTCCTTGGTGTGCAGGCTTGGCAAGTGTAGGAATCAGCCTCGCACACCAAGGGGACAAACACGCCCTTACCGCCAACAATGCCCTTACCGCCACAATTGCTATCTGCCCAGAGCTTCATCAACGTGTCCACATTGTGGACTTATTTCCCAGGGCATTGATGAGAGTGAGGATTTTGCCCCAAATCCTATGTTTTTCAGAGCACAAAGCCCCTAATAATTTGGAGTGGTTGTCCACCACTCCATTAAGGAGGCTCTCAAGGTCCTCCTCCTGAACTTGGGACTCAAATCCTGGCAGCATCAGTAACTTGAGAACTGGTTCCCGCATCAGAGGTGGATGCCTGCTCAGCCATGTCAACAGTTCAACTGTCTATCTGATATGGCTGAGTAATTCCATTTGTAATGTGTATTTATTTGTAATTGCAACGTGCTCAAGGGCGTTATGTTAAGTAAAACACATGCGTAGTGCGTCCGTAATGCATGTGCGTTAATTGGAACACACGTTATATTTATTTCCAATGCTCATGTGCAGTGCATTGTTTAGCGCATCTCTGTGCAATGATAATCCCTGTTCATACAGGAAACGTCACAATGCTAGTTTTGCGAATAGCCATTGTTTTTGCGTATCGTTAGATACCCGTTAAATTGATGAAAAGTAACAGACATTACCTAAGTAGGCAAAAATGTTACAGACTCTTGTGGACTTAGTCCCAAAATTTGTTATCTACCTTCCTCCCGAAACACACCTTTATACCATAGTTGAAGAGACCCTTGTGCACAAAAAGAAGCACACCTGGGAAATATGCTAATTTGGATATAAAAAGTAAATTTCAATGACTGAAATTAGCATATATCCCAGGTATTTCAGGTGGGCGCCTTTTAGTGTCCAAAGGTGTAAGTGCATGCTTTCCTTTTGTTTTTTAAAGTTAGGCGAATCCCCGATATTTCACACTTGCGAATAAATGCTGTTTTCGCGGGAGATTGGCATTTTGGCGAATAATTTTCCCATCTCTAGTAATGACCTATAGCCAATCGTCTACAATTACCCGCACAGCTCCTCATTGCCACCGAAATTTAGCATAACACGCATCACCTCATATTTTGCTATTATGTAACACTTTGTGACATACAGTAATGTTGATCCAACATGATTTTACTATTTCTACTGACACACTGTTACGTCCCACTTCATTTAGGAACTTACATTTGAAAAT
This sequence comes from Ascaphus truei, assembly GCF_040206685.1. NCBI lineage: Eukaryota > Metazoa > Chordata > Amphibia > Anura > Ascaphidae > Ascaphus > Ascaphus truei. The sequence goes on from NC_134483.1 coordinate 83,280,916, forward strand.
ACTTAAACAATATTGATTGATCCTCATAGCTGTCGACTTACCAGTATAGTATTTTCAGTGATCTTTAATTATTCTTAATGTTATCCATGTTGGTGGAGTCTTCTACTAAATGTATTTATCATTATTAAATCTTTACAGCTCCCGTTTGAACATGTTTATTACTGCTTAGCTAGAAAAAAGGGTGCTCTGCTAAATAGAGCTGGGCTTTCACGCAAGTTCGCAAATGTATATTTGCAGCTGGTGAAAGTGTTGCAAAGATATGGAAGTTTGCCAGCAATTACCTACTGCAAATATCTAACTTTGAGATCCCCAATTTCCACATGTTTAGCAAACATAGTGGTTGAACATTAGTTATTAAATACTGGTGCCTGGTAGCAGACCAACATAAGATCTCCTCATACACTGTACAGTATGAAGTCATAATGAACCGAGCTCTTGAAACCTTCGAAGTTTCTTCTTCAATTGTGCTAAAAACTGTGCACTATTGAGAAGAACTTTTTTAAATGTGTCAGTAAACAAATAGCCTTTGTTCGCAAGTTTACAAATGGATTGGCAGACTTTCTCACATCTCTACAGCTTAACAACGAGCTTGATAAATGATCAGGTGAAAAATGTACAGAAATAAATACTAGAAAAATAAATGCTAGAGGGGGGGGGGGGGGTTTAATCAAAATGTTATCATGTCTTAACCTGTGGGCTTTATGCTTCCCCTATCCTTCTTGTGGCATTCCTTTAGAATAGGATGGAAAGTAAATGATTTGAATGACAGTTGTTTTGTCATTTGAACTAATTACATTTTTTAACCTCACTTATTACATTGCTCATTTTAATTTTCTCATCTGTATCCAATCACCGGGATCACTGGTTACAATGTACAAGGTCACCGCTTCTATTCTTGCAGTCGCTGACACTGTATAATCTTGGGTAGATAAGGTTAAGGTGTGTAATGTAATTTGTTCATGAGAAGGAAGGAGGGGTCTGTGTTATGTGTATCAGTAATGCATACATTTCCATTTGGTGCTATTTGTGATCTCATCTTTATACATGAATCCAATAATTTAATTGTAGGTTTGTCACCCCTCATAATTATGTATGGTACCTGTCATCTTTATGCATGAATCATAGAATGCAAACCCTCATATTTATGCATGAACCCCATAGTGCACTTGAACACTAATCATCTAATGGCCATTTTTTTGGTAACTATTTTAACATGCAAAGAAACCAATTACATGTACAAGAGAAGGTAAAATGTTGAAGTGTTAATTTATTCATGTTGCCAAAATGATTACATCCACCCTAACTTAAAAAAAATTCCAGCTCTTTCTCCTAACTTTATTTACAACAATTTAGTAGAGCAGAAATATAGCAGAACTAGCCTAGATATTCATGACTATGACTATTCTTGAAAATGTAATGGAATATTATTACTACATTTTATTGTATTATATTGTATGTCTTTATTTATATAGCGCCAAAAATGTACTCAGCGCTTCACAAAGAATACAGTACAGGGAATTATAATAATACAATACGTGCAGCAAAATCAGACAATAGGAAAGGAAATCCCCGCCCCGAAAAGCTTACAATCTAAGGCCTCATTCAGGGTGCAGGCTTCGGAGGGAGGGCGTGCTGCCGTGCGAGCTGCCGTGGGACACAAAGTATTCAAATTGAATACTGGTTGTCAGGGTAGCAGCTGCCCTGTCTCCGAAGCCAGGAGTTGACGCTGGCTACAGTTTCAATAAATGAAAAAATCGTTTTTTGAAGCTGCAGCAGCGTCACTGGGACCTAGGCAGCCAATGAAATCATTCTTGAGAATGATTTCATGACTGCAACTTGGATCCCTAAGCGGCCGTCTGTAGCCCCGCCCCCTCCTCAACTCCTGAAAATGTCTGCTGGGGATGAACACACATCGCCCAGCAGACTGCCGCCCTCCCTCCCGAACGCCCTCCCTCCAACTCCTGCCTCCGGCACCCTGAACGAGGCCTAAGAGGTTTGATGGGGAATTTACAGAGACAGCAGGTGAGGGAATAGGTGCTGTAGATGGCAGTGCTTGGTCACAATGGGTGGTAGGAGTGCCTGAGTGTGGGTGAATAGCCTTGAGTGTAGGCTATTGGGATGCATTGTGGGGTGAGTTTTAAGGTTAGCCAGTATTAAAATGAGAGGGTTAACACAATTTACAGGGGAAGAGATGGCAGGGAGGCATGGGTGAAATCTGGTGTGTATGTCTGGGTTCCGGATTAGGGGATTATTTGATGGTGTTAGAAAGGAGAGGCTGGTGAAGGAGAGAGCTGATGAAAGGCAGAAAAGAAGACAAAGAAAGGGAAAGAGATGGTGGGCGTGAGAGTTTGAGATACAGTATGGCACATGGGGTAATTATGAATGGGGCATGACAATAAGGATATGACTTAAGGCAGCAGTTACAAACCTTACTTTTTTAAAATTTATTTTTTAACAGAATAAAAAAGAACACAATGTATGTCCTATGTGATCATCATTGTACATGTCAGCATTACATCAAATCTATATCTATTTTATCATGCCGTTTCTCAGTTTAATTTCATTGAATCGCTTCAATTCAACACAAATTGTATCATATTCTGCTTGTATTCTCCTTGTCACAGCAACCTAAACAAGTATTGATTACAGTGCCACTTTGTTGGAACTTAGACTTTTCTGTACCACACTAAGGCAGCTTGGAGCCCCTCAGCGACAGGGCTCATGACCGCTGGGGCCAGGCTCCCTCCTCTTCCCACCTAACCCCCCCCCCCCCCACCCCCTGCAAGGTCCTCTCACCTGCAGCGCTAGGATGCGCAATGCCTCCATGTCCCGGCCGGCCGGATTCTGCTTCCCCTCCCTTCTGCCTGTGCGCCCCCCCCTCCCCACCCCCTTTTCTTCCCACCATTCAACGGGGGTGAGGGGGGGTGTAACAGGGGAGTTATCCCTGTTCAAGTAATGTGCCTCTAATCCAGCAGTGTGGTGGTTAACTGCTGGTAGTCAATAAACAAACACCACCTGCCTGATTAGATTGCTTACAAAAGCCTGTCTTTTGAGACAGGAAGAGAGACTCCTTAGCTCACGTGTGAGCTGAACTTTGGAAACAGAGCAGAGGTTCTTGAGTCTCCCAGGAGAGACTGATCAAGAGAACACAGATCTCTGGAGCTGACAAATAAGACTTCTAAACCTGGATGCTGACATTTTCTGTGCACACGGGTGCGGTTACTGGAGAGCAGAGACGCTTCCCCTCCAGCAGCCAGCTAACAGAAAAGACTTTTATTAACAAGACTTTTTATATCTGTTCATTTCATGCTATGTGTTTGGGGCTGGGAGACATGCTTAACTAAGGGAGTTGTGAATTGCATAGTATTTCACTAGAACCACTCCCAAGTGAATAGAAGCTTTGTTTCCCCCTTGTTTGGATGGTTTCCTGATGTTAAGGAAAAGGCACAATAAAGCCTCGTTATAATTTCACCTTATAAAAGTCTCCATTGTGTACCTCTGTGAGCGTCCGCCTACAGGGGGGCTTAGGGGATTTAAACTGGGCAGGGAGCGGGAAGGCAGTCTAGCACAATAAGGAAGTGAGAATGGCTGACGTGCAGGAGCTATTAACCAGGCTGCAAACGGAGGCTCTTTCTAGAAAGGAAGGATGGCTGCAGCAGCAGCTGGCAGGTCTGCTCGCAGGAGTTAGCAGGGATGGTGCTACAGCTGGGGGATCGGAGGAGCCCAGAGCAGAAGCAAGTGTTGAACTGTGCGGCACAGCCTGAGATCCATGCGGCCGCCGGCGTGGCAGGTGGTGGACCACTCAAGGCGGTCAGGCCCTCTCAGGGGAGTGGTGGAGGTCCGGGACCCGCCTGTGCGGCAAACGCGTCCACGTGCTGGTCCTACAGCGGAGGGCATGGGGCAGAGTCAACTCGCACCGGGAGGCAAACGACTGAGGGTAAGAGGAAGGTTTCGGCCTCTGTTCTCCCCTCAGATTTAGAAGAAGCAACCCCCCCCCTTAAAAAAGACACCAAGGGGTGCAGAGGGGACGAGGTCCCAGGTATGCCACAGTCACATGGTGGTACTTCACTTGCTGCAGGACAGGATACAAGCCAACAGGTGAGAGAGGCTGGGGGTGCCGCTGAGGCAGCGGTTGTGGGTGCTGCTCGGGCAGCAGATGTGAATGTTGCTGGGGCAGTGGATGTGGCTGCCATGGTAAAAGCTATGTTGGTAGCCTTAAGAGGGCAGGGGGGTGCACCCTGTGGTAGTGACTCCAGTGGCAGCAGTAGCTGATAAATGGCCAGGGGTGGCAGCGGCCTGGGAAGGGGCGTCCTATCAGGCTGAGGCCAGCAATCTGGCTCCTTGTGAAAGGGTAAGTGGGGAGCTGGCATTAGCCTCCCCAGTGCTGGTTTCTCCTCCGGCACTGGCAGTAGGAGTGGCGGAGGCAGGGAGGGTACCTGACATTTGTTTCTCAGACACTTATGCATGCCTCACAAGCCCGTTGGGGCTACACTTGTCAGCAGATGTAAAAGTAAAGATATGGGCAGGGGAGTATGTGGAGATATTATCCCTACTTCGTGGGTATAAAGAAGCACTGGCTAGGTCCAGCAAAAAAGGTGAGGCCAAGAAGGAAGACATAGAGAAGCAATTATTCCCACAAACATTTTCTAATTGGTCACAGGCCTTCTCTATCCTGGCCAGTGTTATTGGGGAAAAATCACCTAATTTATGCTCTGCATTATTTAAATATCAAGATATGATCAGTTTTGCATATAGAATCCATAAGGGGATGGGTTGGTGGCTATATGATGAACAATTTCAGCAGAAAATGGCTGTGCAAAAGCAGCTATCCTGGGATAAAAAAGACATGGACCTATGGTTAGAGATTTTTACCATGGCTAAGCCGACTCCCTTTCATGAAGGGGCCGGGAGCATGGAATCCTGCAGTTTTCCGGTCACTAGTAGGAGAGGAATGTGCTGAGCCTTTAATGAGGGGCAATGTAGGTTCACTGACTGCAAATTCCGGCATGTTTGCAATATCTGTGGGGGGGGGGGGGGCATTCCAGTGCGAAATGTTACAAGAGAATTGGGGGGATAGGAAGGTCAGCGCAGCAGACTTTGGAGAAGGCTGGTGGGGCAGGCGAGGTTTGAGGTGGCATCAGTTGTTACCAGAACTACTGGTATTGGCAAGGGATAGGAGGTCGCCAAAATTTTGATTATTCATGTGGGGGGGGGGGGGCGTGGGGGGGTGACATCATCATTAGACTTAATAAGGTCGATAAGGAGTGATATAGCGCGGATTCAGGTGAATTGGGGAACGGTCGTCCTGGCGGTGTGGTCAGATATAGTGTACAGAAAGGTGTGGAAAGGGGCGCAGCGAGCTGAGGCGGTGGAGCGCACAAGGAGGAAAATTAATAAGGCGGTTGGCAAATTTGTGTTGCAGGTAGGAGGCTGGGTGATAGGGCATCATGATTTCAAGTCAGAAAATAGCGGATTGTTTCGACTAGACGGGGTACATTTATCCGAGATAGGATTAGACTTGTTTAACGTAAGACTCCAAGAAGGGCTCGAAAGGTCCTGCGGGTCTGGGGTCCGGGGCTAGTTTAAGGAATTAAATAGCCCCGTGGGTGGCGGCTGTTGGGGGGTTAGTGTGCGGTAGCCTTGTCAGCGGGGGCTCTATGGTGCAGATAACCCCTAAAGCCTTCGCGTGGGGAGCGAGTGGGCAGGGTTCATTTGTGCGTGATTCCCTGAGCCCAGTATCGCTTAACAGCCGGGCCAGCGGGCGCCCGGCTTGGTAGGTGTGCGGGCCATGGTTGGGGTGCCAATGGCCTTTACCCGGGGGGAGAGCACGCTGGCAGAGGTAGCACTCACCAAGGTTTATTATTATTTGTGTAAATAAAGCCGTGGCCCTTGAACCTCCAGACCTTTGTTGTGTGTTTATTTATGTGTGTTGGAGGGGGGGGGGGGATCAGAGGGGAAGCTTCCTCGCAGGCTCCAAGGTCATGACATTAAGCATTTTCTCCTTGGAAAAAGATTTATAGTTAGCATGGTTACATTACTTAGACTTATCAGTTAGCAGTCATTTTAATTCCCCTCTCTATATTCCAGGTGAAAAGCTTTTAATTATTTATATCTGACTGCTGCAAGTTAGTTGAGTGCACTAAGCACACACATGATAAAAGAGCATGTAATGATTTCTTTAGTTCAGTGTTTCCCAAATGGGGTTCAACGGAGCAGTCCAAGGGGTTCCACCATGGCTCTCCTCCACCCCCCTCTCCCCCATAGCGGCTGTGGAGAGGGTGAGCAGCCACGAAGAGACAGACTGTTTGCTCCACTAAGGCTCGTGCGGGAAGCCCCGGTTCTGCTCGGTCGGGGAAGATGCCGCTAGCGCAGCTGGCTGACCCGTGGCAAAAGCTGCCGGTGAAGAAAGTGGAGAGCGAGGTGCTTGAGAGGGGAGCGCGAGGAGGGAGGGTGCGGGTTACAGCTCACGCTGGAGCAGGAGAGCAGTGACAGGAGAGGAGGGCGCATGGGATATCTACTTATAAGGAAAGTGTATGGCAGTATAGAAAGGTGTGAGTGAGCAGGGGAGGTGTATAGGAAGGAGTGAGGGAAAGTGTATGGGAGAGTACATGAGGGAGTGAGGGGAAGTGTATGGGAGAGTATAGGAGGAAGTGAGGGGAAGTGTATGGGAGAGTATAGGAAGGAGTGAGGGGAAGTATATAGGGGGAAGTGTATAGGAAGGAGTGAGGTGTGTGTATATATATGTGTGTATGTATATAGTATATATATTATATATGTATATATAAGTGTGTGTGTGTGTGTGTTTGTGTGTTGTATAGTAAAGGAGTAACACGTGTTTTGTAGAGCAGCATTTCCCAAATGGGGTTCTGCTAAACCCTGAGGTCACTTAAAAATGTATTAGGACAGTGGGGGACTTTTAAAAAACCCTGGCGTTCCGTGAGGTAAAATTAAGTGTTTTGCGAAAAAATAAAACATTTAAAAATTGCAGCCAACAGGAGGGACGGAGACACCAACACCACTGCGGGCTCCCTTCCCCCCCTACACCATAATAATAAACAAAGCATCTGATGCTATAATTATCATATAAGTAGGAGTAAATCCTTATAATGAAGGGCACGTACACAGGGCGGCTGCATTTATTTATGGGACGTGAAAGAGGACAAAACGTGTAGTTGCCTTTCCCCTGGAAAAATGTAACTTTCAATTTAAATGTATTTGATCTTGAACCAAGAAAAATTTTCACCTGCGGCGGATTTCTTTTTTTTCTTCTTGTGCCTAAAAATATTTAAGGGGTTCCATTTTGTTGTACAAAATAAAAAAGGGTTCCACGACTAAATTTAATTGGGAAACACTGCTTTAGTTCAAGCTATTTCTGAAAATATTTGGCATAGGGAAGAGGGCTTTAACAGCAAGTGTCTTGAATATTCCACACAGTGTGATGTGTGTCCTTATCTAGAACCATTGAATCAATTATTGACTCTTGGATTCTTGCCATTGATATTAAACAGACATATGGTGCTATTTAGTTAAGTTGATGGCCTATTGAAACTTTCTATTAGCCAGGCTTAGCTCAGCAGCAAAACAAATGCAAAAACCATGTGATCCTCCCAAATTAGCTTGCAATTTATTAGTGAAATGTAACATTTTGATCTTAACAAAGAAGTCATTTAGTTGAATCTTTTGATCAAAAATGGATTTAAGCCTGCTAACCCAGTCAAGATATACTCCATTTAATAGGTACCTACACTAAATAATAAACACACAATCCCAGCAAACTCTAACACATATATTTGTGTCAAAAGGAGCACTACTGAGCATGGCCAAATGTATACAACACCAGACAAAGCTATCCAATGCTACATCCAATGTGACAAAATACATAGTTAATACTTCAATGTTAGTATTCTCATGAGTAAGGGTCATTTAGTTAAACCCTTTGGCCAAAGTGTTATAAGCCTGAAGCCACTGCACGGCATGACCAGTATGCAGGTCCGTACACTAACTGTGAGAATTCTCATTTACCTCTGTAGTGGAGGGAGAATGGCCTTAATAGACCTGTCCTGCACAGGTACATGGAAAAACCTGCTACTTAAAAACTGGGATGGGGTGCAGGTTTATAACGCTTCGGTAAAAGGGTTTAACTAAATGACCCTTATTCATGAGAATACTAACGTTGAAGTATTTAACTACGTATTTTGTCACATTGGATATACAGTAGCATTGGGTATCATTACCTACACTAAATGCATAATATTTATTATTGTTTTGTAGACTAAACATCATGAAATATGTGAAAGTGCCTAAAGAGTTTAAATAAACGAAGCATTTAATCTATCTGCAATCCAGTGCAGTTAAAAGTTGCAAAAAAAAAAAACCTGAAATAAAATGCACTAAGGAACTTTTGCTCTCACAATTTTTCCTTCATGATGCTAAGGGAACCACAGGGTTATACTACACGTAGAGAGACATTTGAGCACAAAAAGAGGTACACACGAGACACCTGAGAAATAGGCTAATTTAAGTTATTTAAATACACTCATCCAAATTAGCATATTTCTCAGGTATCTTAGATGTGTACCTTTTTGTGTTCAGATGTCTCTCCACATGTTGTATAAAGGTCTGTTTGGGCGAGGTATATAAGGCACATAGGACTCTAATAAAATGTGTTGCTCTGGTTGAATGATCTTTCACAGGTATGCAAACTTTGACATATTCACCCATCTGAAATCTGAAATATTATTGTGAAATATGTGCTTCCTAATAAAAGTGAATTTTTTTATCTTCACCAGATTCCAAGTAGGTGTAATCTTACCTGACACCAATAACACCAATGACCCCTTAAATTATGCTGGGTAAAAAAAGTGACAATAAAACCTCCACTGTAAAGCATATAGCAAATGGAAATATTACTGTGTGCTCATTTGCATGTCTTAGATATGTCTGCAATCCTGCCTTTCACCATTATCCTCAGCAAGGAAGCAATGGTGAAAGGCAGGGTTGCAGACATATCTAAGCAAGGAATTCCGGGAAATGACAGAGCACACAATGTGTCACCTTTTGTCTGAAAAACTTGTTGCCTTTTTCACCCACCATAACTTAAAACGTCCACACACCACACACCACACCCCACACCCCACACCCCACACACCACACCCCACACCCCAAACACCACACCCCACCCCCCCTCCACCCCACCCCTCCACCACCCCACCCCTCCACCACCCCACCCCAACACCCCCCCACACAACACTGCATTTTGGCCGCGGGCGATTGGCCCAAGCAGTGCACGTGGTTCTGTTTAATTTCCCTTGCTCGCGCTTAAAAAAAAAATCCTCCAATCTGATTGGTGTGAGGCGACTTGGCACATTGCCTTTTTTTTCGGCACGCATCCAGGCTCTATATGAGCCTGCGTATGGAAGCGGCCTTCCTTTTCAATCGTGATCCTTCGTGAGCACGTAAGTACTCTCCCATGCTCGCTCATGCCCCCTCCCATGCCCCTCCTATGCCTCTGATGTCCCTCACATGCCTCCGATGCTCCCCACATGCCTCTAATGCCCCCCACATGCCTCCGATATCCTCCACATGCCCCCCACATGCCTCTGATGTCCCACACATGCCTCTGATGTCCCCCACATGCCTCAGATGCCCCCCACATGCCTCCGATGCCCCCCACAATGTCCCCCGTGGTTCTCCAATGTCCCCGGTGGCTCTTCGATGTTCCCCTTGGCTGACAAATGTCCCTAATGGACACAGTGCTTGACAAATCACCCAAAAATCTACTTGCCGAACGAAAAAATCTACTCGCCCCCTAGTCCCGCCCCTAGTCCCGCTTTAATTTTTTTTTAATAAATTGAATAAAGTCCTAGTAAGAACAACATTCGTTTTTGACATAAGTTTATTTATTGTATTACATTATACTACAATTAGTCCTTGATACATAGTTTATGAACACGTTTATAAACAGCATGCTCATAAAATAGTTTAGGCAAAGATCTTAACGGCACAATCCAAGCCATTGATTTTTATTTATTTATTTTTACAAAAGATTGAAGCAGGGGGTCTCCGGAGCTGAACCCCATTCATTTCAGCTCCAGGGATTCCCTGGTTCCAGAGACACTTACCTCCAAAGGGGGTGCCGGTATCCCTCTGCTTATTAGTGTTCCCGCGTCATATGGGCAAATAGGAAGCTTCAACGATGACATCACAGCTCCCTATTTGCCCGCAATGCGCGGAAGCTTTGAAAAGCGGCCATTACATGATCCCTGCTAGCCAAGCAAAGTGGCTACCGACACTTACTATGTAGGTAAGTATCTCCGGAAGCAGGGGAACCCCAGAGTTGAAATTAACAGGGACCCCCTGCTTCGATACAATGTAAAAAAAAATAATGCAAAAAAGAAATCGCACCAAAATCCTCCAGAGCATTTGGTTATAAATTAACCACTGAGATTAAAAACATATTTTAAGTAATTTTACTTTTCTAACTTTTTTAAAAATAAAAACATGTGTTTTATTTCATTAAACATACCACTGTCATTAGTTCACTTTGGTCCTCACAGGGATTTCCCCTTGAACAGGCATACTGAGTGGGGGAAAGAGTGAGTGTGAATCTTGATGATAAAGTAACAGGATATATGGAAGCCTTACTCCATCATAGAATCTCAGAACACGAGGAGCACTAAAATGAGGCAGACTCAATGGCAAATAAATCTCACCTAATCTTCAGATTACACGGTTTATTGTAAAAGGATTTGCAGGTTAAACTTTGATGTTAAATTACCTATTAAATATATGATTGCCAATTTGGTCCTGTGTGTGACTATTTACAACTCCTTTACTTGTAAAATACCCTGCACTTCGCAGAACAGTAAACTTCTTCAGCAGCGAGGGTGTTATAATGAGTACATCTATTAACACGTAAACATTGATTCTCACATTGATTAAATGTTCTGTCTTAAACTTGGTTTATTCGTATCCAATTTCTCCTTTTCACCTGCAATCCCGACGGAGGTTGTGGCTTCCGCCCACTCTTACAGGGTGCTTAGAATATCAATTTCAATTTAGCTTCGAAGTGAGTTTACATAAAACGCAATTACATTAATAGCATAATGTCGAACTCTGTATAATAAATATTTATTTGTGGCTTTATGTAATCTGAACCATGGTTTTATATTGTAAAAGCATTGGAATATCAAGTCCCTTAAAGTGATGTCACATCCTTTTTAACTAATAGGACATATCACATGGTACAGGAACCATAGCTATATAGTAGATGAGGTTGAAAAAAGACGTACGTCCATCAAGTTCAACCTATGCTAAATTTAGACAACAGATACTTTATCCTATATCTATACTTACTTATTGATCCAGAGGAAGGTAAACAAAAAACCCCATTAAGGGGAAAAATAAATTCCTTCCTGACTCCAAGAACTGGCAAACGGATTAATCCCTGGATCAATATTCTTCCCATGTATACTTATTTGGTATATCCCTGTATACCTTTCCCATCTAAAAAGATGTCCAACCTTATTTTGAACAAATTTATTGTATCTGCCATCACAGTCTCCATGGGTAATGAATTTCACATTGTAACTGCCCTTATTGTAAAGAACCCTTTCCTGTGTTGCTGGTGAAATCTCCTTTCCTCCAACCGAAAGGGATGCCCCTGAGTCCTTTGTACTGCCCGTGGGATGAATAGTTCATTTGAAAGCTCCTTGTACTGTCCCGAATATATTTGTATATAGTTATCATCAGTGCTTGACAAATCACCCAAAAATCTACTCGCCGAACCAAAAAATCTACTCGCCACCTAGTCCCGCCCCTAGTCCCGCCCCCAACCCCGCCTCTAGTCCCGCCCCCAGCCACGCATTTTAAAAAAAAGCCATAAATTAAATAAATTGAATAAATTCCTAGTAAGAACATTCGTTTTTGATATTAGTTTATTTATTGTATTACATTATACTACAATTAGTCCTTGGTGTGTGTGTGTGTGTGTGTGTGTATAAATGTCGAATCTAGAAAAAAAAAGCCAGATGTGAATGACTAGTTTCCTGCACCCCTTAACTAGTGTCTGGATGCCCCCGCTTCACAATATTTAAAGCAGCAATCCCGTCTGGGATCTTACCTGATCCGCAGACCCTCAAAGTCCAGGTACCCTCATTCCCGCAATGTTATACATTGGAGGGGAGGTGTTCGTTACCTGTCTTCTGGGTTAGGGGGGGTTCGATGTCTTCCGTGTGAAGCTTGAGTCAGATCTGGAAGTAAGCAGTATAGGTTATTTCAGTGTAGTATAGGGCAGTTAAGATATCCAGATCCAGAGTGTGAGAGTGTGTGGGGGAGAGAGCGAGAGTGTGTGGGGGAGAGAGAGAGAGAGAGTGTGGGGGAGAGAGAGAGAGAGTGGGAGAGAGAGAGAGTGGGAGAGAGAGAGAGTGGGAGAGAGAGTGGGAGAGAGAGTGGGAGAGAGAGAGAGTGGGAGAGAGAGAGAGTGGGAGAGAGAGAGAGTGGAAGAGAGAGAGAGAGTGGGAGAGAGAGAGTGGGAGAGAGAGAGAGTGGAAGAGAGAGAGAGTGGAAGAGAGAGAGAGTGGAAGAGAGAGAGAGTGGAAGAGAGAGAGAGTGGAAGAGAGAGAGAGTGGAAGAGAGAGAGAGTGGAAGAGTGAGAGAGTGGGAGAGAGAGTGGAAGAGTGAGAGAGTGGGAGAGTGAGTGGGAGAGACAGAGAGTGAGTGGGAGAGACAGAGAGAGAGTGGGAGAGACAGAGAGAGAGTGGGAGAGACAGAGAGAGAGTGGGAGAGACAGAGAGAGAGTGGGAGAGACAGAGAGAGAGTGGGAGAGACAGAGAGAGAGTGGGAGAGACAGAGAGAGAGGGGGAGAGACAGAGAGACAGAGAGTGGGAGAGACAGAGAGACAGAGAGTAGGAGAGACAGAGAGACAGAGAGTGGGAGAGACAGAGAGACAGAGAGTGGGAGAGAGAGAGACAGAGAGAGAGACAGAGAGAGAGATAGAGAGAGAGACAGAGAGAGAGACAGAGACAGAGAGAGAGACAGATAAAGACACGTCAATGCGCCGTGACGTTGACGCTGCTCCGCGCTGATTGTATGTTTTCAGCCGACAGTGCTCTGAAAAACAGCTTGGCTGTCGGCTGAAAACTCCAGCGCCTCAGCACGCCTGCGGACGCTCGCGTGAGCCCCCTCTCAAGGCATCCTCATTGAGTATGCAGGGGCTCAGCGCGGAGCGTCTGCACGGCTCAGCGCGGCCTGTCCTTCTATGGACTCGGCCAGAGAGACAGATAGAGAGAGACAGATAGAGAAAGACAGATAGAGAGAGACAGATAGAGAGAGACAGACAGAGAGAGACACACACAGAAAAAGAGAGACACACACAGAAAAAGAGAGACACACACACTTGTTTTGGGCTTCCCCCTCCGTCCCACGTGGGGAGCGGAGGGGGGGGGGCTGGGTTGCGCGCGGGGCTTGGTTTGGGCTTCCCCCTCCGTCCCACGTGGGGAGTGGGGGGGGAGGGATGCGGGGGATTCTGGGTTGCTGGGGGGAACAGGCAGCGCAAATGGCAGGACACTCTGCTTGCCCTGTGCACGCGCGCCGGGACCACAGGATTTGCCGCCATTTTTTTTAACTTTTTTTTTAACCCAATCAGGGAGGGGGATTATTTATTTATTTAAAAAAAAAAAAAAATTTGGCACGAGCAGGGGAATTCATTGAGCTGCAGCACGGGTCGCCAGCTGCCTAAATCCACTCGCAACGGGCTACTGGTTATCATTATTTGTCGAGCACTGGTTATCATATTCCATCTTAGACATCTCTTTTCAAAAGTAAAAAAATCTAATTTAGCTAGCCTCTCCTCATAAAATAGATTGTCCATCCACTTTATTAATTTGGTGGCTCTTCTTTGCACTCTGTCTAGGTCCAGAATGTCTTTTCTAAGGAGTGGTGCCCAAAATTGTACTCCATATTACTAATCCTTTGTAAAGGGGCATAATTATGTTTACTTCTCTTCCATCCATTGCCTGTTTAATGCAAGATAAGATCTTGTTTGCCTTTGCAGCTACTGCATGACTTTGGGCACTATTGCTAAGCCTGCTGCAAGCACTCCTAAATCCTTCTCCATCAAGGATTCCCCCAATTTATCCCCATTTCATGTTTAAGTCGCCAGTTTATTCTTGAACCCCAAATGCATAACCTTACATTTATCTGTATTAAACCTCATCTGCCATTTACCTGCCCACAGGCCACTGCCATTGATCCTATCACCTCCACCTTTGTGCTTTCACGGTTCCCATGTGATAATTTGTCCCCTGGGTTATCCCCTGATTTTGGAGATTGGTCTTTTGGGAGGGGGGATGTCCGATCTGATGATTCAGAGGGAGAACCATCAGCACCCATTTATAAATCTGTATCTAAGTCGCCAGGATCTTTCAGATCTTTCTGGGAATCATCCAGATCACAATCTCAGCAATCTACCTCTGGAGTATATTCCCAGGTATGTACCAGGCCAAGTAGCCCAAGGTCTGAAACTTTGTCCGGGGAACCCCTTAAGTGGTGGGACCCTATGTTCCATGTCACCATGTCACCAGCATGGATAGAACCAGGTTCTTGTTAGTAGATAGTCCCATTGTGGATCACTGGTGGGGAGAAGGCTGATACTCCCTAGAGGATAGAGCTGAAGCTATTCGTCAACGGCTGGGAGAAATAAATTTGGGTGTTAGGACACCCAAGGGCTCCTCCATTCTATATAAGGAAGTGGACCCTGATGAGCCTAAGTTTTGGGTCTTACCTGGCCGAAAGATATTGAGGCTTAGCCGAGCTGACAGGGCAATAAGAAACAGGTACCGTCAGTCTCATGGGTACGACTTCCCTTATGTACCCGAACCGATGATGCAAGAAATAGATGACAACCGGCATGATTGGCTCAAATTGGACGTCACTGATTACCTCCAATCTAAAACTAGTGTTAAGGAATTCGTTACTGATTCCCGTATCTGTCCCATCATGCGAGAATGGCTTATAGGGACATGTATATTAATGGATAGGGTAGAAGTCCGACCGCAAGCTGGTGCCCCTATGTGTATGTGGTGTAATCTGTTTGGTTAAATGATTTTGAGGGACAGGTGATTCAAAAGCCTGATCCTTAATATTACAAGTAGTGACCTCATAATCTTCATGTTGGAAGAGTTAGAAATATTATTGCTGTAGTCAGTGGATGATTTGGGCCCCTGCTGTCCGGATATGTATTTTGGTTAATATTGTACCATCATATGTGTAACCTGTTACTACATTGCAGGCTCAAAGAAAGTCACCATTGGCAAGACTACATCCCTGCACATTTTGTTCGAAAAGAAATTGTTCTGCTGAGCGAAAATAATGACGTGGGGAACCGGGAACTCATGGCAATCAAACTTGCTCTTGAAGAATGGAGGCACCTCCTGGAGGGTACACAGAATCCCATTACCATCTTAACCAACCATAAGAATCTACTATACATAGAAGGTACTCGTTGCCTAGGCACTCGACAAGCTCGCTGGTCTCTCTTCTTCTCCCGCTTCAACTACATCATCTCCTTTGTACCTGGTTCCAAAAACCTCAAGGTGGATGCTCTTTCACGTCAGTTCCTCTCTGAAGATAAGTCTGAAGATCAGATCTTTCAGGGAATCATCCAGATCACAATCTCAGCAATCTAATACCTCTGGAGTATATTCTCAGGTATGTACCAGGCCAAGTAGCCCAAGGTCCCTTCCAAATTTATAATCTCCACCAACTCCTTTGATGTTATGGACGACATCCGACTGGACAAATCTCATGTCCCAGAGGGTCTGAAGGTCCCGGAGGGCCGCCTCATCCCTGCACCTCTATACCAAAGGAGAGTCCTTGAGTGGTGCCATTCTTCTAAGGCTACGTCCATGGTTAGTGCTGGCGGGCGGAGGCGCGCTGAGGCGCGCTGAGGCGCGCTGAGGCGCGCTCACGCTCGGCACTGAGCCCCTGAAGCCGCAATGAGAGCGGCTTTAGCAGGGGCTCGCTTCCGCTTCCGCAAGCGTGTGGAATCACTGGCCCGCCCGCCAACACGCCCCCGACACGCCCCCAGACGGCGCGCGGCACCCGCTTTCCCTCAGCCTTAGCATGCCTCCACCCGCAAGCAGTATCCATGGACGCAGCCTAAATCGTCTGGACTCCCAGGTACTCAAAGAACCATTGACCTCGTGCAGCAAAATGTTTGGTGGCCAGGTATGCAAGGAGACATCAAAGAATTCATCAAAGCATGCGCAAAGTATACCCGTAATAAAACCCCTCAAAGAAAACCCCTGGGACTCTTATATCCTCTTCCGATTCCGGACCGCCCTTGGAACCATTTGTCTATGGACGTCATAGTAGATCTACCCACTTCCAAGGGGATGAACACCATTCTCATCATTGTCGATCGCTTTTCCAAGCAGAAACATTTGATTACATTAAGAGGACTTCCTAACACTTCCAAGCTCGCAGATATTTTTGTTCAGGAGATCTTTCTGCCTACATGTGGTACCTCTGACCATCGTCTCTGACCGGGGGTTACAATTTATTTCCAGTTTCTGCCGTTCCTTTTCTTAAAGGTTGAGCATCTCCTTCCTTTTTTCCTCAGGATACCATCTACAAAGAAACGGTCAGACGGAGAGAACTAATCAAACTCTGGTGCAGTACCTGCGTTGTTTCATTTCTGACTCCCAGGATAACTGGATGGACCTTCTGCCTTGGGCCGAATTTGCACATAATTTCCTACGCAACGAGTCCATCCAAAAGTCTCTGATTTTCATAAATTATGGATTCCACCCATCCCAATTGCCTCTCCTTCCTCTGGGGTACCAGCAATGGATAACCAAATTCACCTTCTACAGGACTCATGGAAAAAGATCCAGGAGAATCTGAAAGTCGCAACTAATAGACAAAAATTCCAGGTAGACCGTCACCGTCGCAAGATCCAGGAATTTAGCCCAGGAGACAGGGTATGGTTATCTTCCAAAAACATACGCCTCAAGGTGCCCATGCTCATGCTGGCACCCAGGTTTCTCGGGCCCTATCCCGTGATACAAAAGATCAACACAGTGGCATATCGTCTGCACCTTCCGCCATCAATGAAGATCCCCTCTGTCTTTCATGTGTCCTTACTAAAACCTTCATTCCAAAGCTCACGCTTCTCCAATACTACCTCACCACCTCCTCCTCTACTAGTGCAAGTACAACAGGAGTATGAGATCCAGTCCATTATGGACTCTAGGATTTCCAGAGGGTCAGTACAGTACTTGGTCCACTGGAGAGGCTTTGGACCAGAGGAACGTTCTTGGGTTCCCCACCATCTTCACGCCCCCAGACTCGTATGGGCTTTTCATCTGAAGCATCCTTTCAAACCGGCTTGGAAACACCCGGAGGTCGCTTCTGAAGAGGGGGGGGGGGAAACTGTGAGGCTCAGGGAGCCACGCTGCCATCGGCGCACTCCTCACTCACCTCTATACCCACGAGGCCCTCTGCGCCATCCGCTCCCACCTGCAGCCATGTCGGTCAACCAATGTGTTACTGGCGCACACATGCACGCCAATGCTAATTAGCCTCTCCCTGCGCTGACTTCAGGCACGTGCGGCGCGCACACACGCTCTCTGCACCTGTACTCTCTCCTATCACAGCCCTCGCTTTGCACACTCCTCCACGCGGCAGGATGCTTATTGGACACTCTCCCCTACATATGCTCAGCTGCCCCACTGGCAAATTGGCTGAGCATAGAACCAGAGACAGGGGGTGCCCAATGCTAAATCCCATTGACAAAACATATATAATGAAAAGTATAAAGTAAAATACTTCAATAATAATAATAATATTAAATACTTGATTATTTGGTTAACCCTTTGGCCAAAGCGTCATAAGCCTGCATACCAACGTCAAGGTATAACCAAATTAATGCAGGTCCTACACTACACTACAGTGTGAACCCTTCCTTTTACCTCTGTAAGAGGGGAAGAACCATAATAGGTCTTGTTCCTGCAGCAAATGAAATGACCTCCCAAGTTAAAAAGGTGAAGGAGGAGTGAGCTCTGGGGGGAGGGGCCACAGCCTCCAATTGACTGCTAGCAGTCAGACATAGATTAACACACATTCCCAGCTAGCTCAAACTCCCACACCCACCACATGATGAATATATATTTATGTCAACCAGAGAGCTACTGAGCGTGGCAATTGCATACAACAAGAGACAGTGGGTGCCCAATGCTACATCCCATTGACAAAACATATATAATGAAAAGTATAAATTAAAATACTTCAATAATAATAATAATAATAATAATATTAAATACTTGGTTATTTGGTTAACCCTTTGGCCAAAGCGTCATAAGCCTGCATACCAACGTCAAGGTATAACCAAATTAATGCAGGTACTGCACTATACTACAATGTGAACCCTTCCTTTTACCTCTGTAAGAGGGGATGAACCATAATAGGTCTTGTTCCTGCAGCAAATGAAATGACCTCCCAAGTTAAAAAGGTGAAGGAGGAGGAGTGAGCTCTGGGGGGAGGTTCCACAGCCTCCTCATATTCATCATGTGATGGGTGTGGGAGTTTGAGCTAGCTGGGAATGTGTGTTGAGCATAGAACCAGTTGCGTTGTACTTACCTCTTCTCTGCTTCCACAGTCTTGCCTTGTCTTGCTGTTCCCATTCTGTGTACCGACCCGGCTTTCCACGATGATCCGCACCTCTCCTACTCTGACCCCGGCAAGTATATTGACCTTCCGTACCTCTCCAACCCCGACCCGGCTACCCCGACCAAATCTACAATCCAGACGTGCCCTCGTGGCTGTGGGTGGCGTTATATACTTTCGCACCTTAGCACCGTGGTCCCGCCTTGTTTGTGGTGAGCACAGCGTGACAAGTGGCAATGGTAGCAAAAGTGATGAATAGATCTGCCTGATTGGGTCATGTGATGACTATACCGGCAAGTGACTTTTATTTATTTATAAAATATTTTACCAGGAATTAATTCATTGAGAGTTACCTCTCTTTTTCAAAGTATGTTCTTTAAACAGTGATGGTATGAGCTGGGGGATCCTACTGGCTGACATTCCTCAACCTCTTTGTGCATGCCAGGAGTTGTGCTGGGCCACTGGAGACCTAACGATATTTATCCACACTGATGACCAGGAATCCTTATGGTTGAAAATAACCACTGTATATTAGTGCAATGCATTTACTGGCACTGGCCAGATGCAATAGCTAAAGAAAACCAGCACCTGGGACAACCTGAGACAACCTGAGACAACCTGAGGCTGCAGAGAATAGATCCTTAACTAGTTGTAGCTCTTACATATGCTCATATTCTCATACATCTGCAAAAATGGATTTCTTGGAAAAATGTTTGTAATCTGAATTGCGAGACATTGTCACATCTTTAAGCAGTGTTTCTGGGTGAGACAACCAGTACATGATATGGCAACCAGAGAATATCATGACCTTCAGTGCTGCAATAAATGTTTATGTGGCAGCACTGCTTAGTGAATATGGCTCTCAGTGTGTAAGACATGGTGACATTTAAAACACCAACATTGGTGTCTAACTTGATGGTATGCCAACACTTAACTTTTTGTTGTGTACCAAAGATGTAATTTTAAACATTTTTTATGATAAAATGAGAAACGGTATAGTATATATTTATTCTGAAATGTGGTGTTTAATACAGATTTATGGAGCAAAATACGTACGTTTAAATTCTTCCCAAAAGTCTTCACCGTATTTTGCTGTGTAACAGTGTTTCCCCCACCCGGTGGAAGAATTGTCGATTACTACGGCATATACATGCTGGCAAACAGGAGGGCTGAGTCGTTCGCCAATGGTAGTGGGGACACAGGACCAGGCTTCTGGGGTTCATACCCCACATATCTCTTTAGCAGTGCAGCGCCTCCATCTGCCGCTGGCTCCAGGAACTGAAGGTGATCTCCCACGGTAGAACTTATTACCTCTCCCCCCAGTAAGGTTACGCACCAGGCAGGAGGTATATAACAACAGGAACGGTTTATTGTCTTCTGCACAGCACAGTTACACGGCAGGCTTCTGCCCGATGCAGTACTCTCAGCTCTCACTGAATGATGGTTCCTGGACTGTCACTACAGGCCAAGGGCACCTTCAGCCGTCCTAGCTCTTCCCCACCTCCCTAGCAGAGGCAGAGGTATGGTCCACACTCACTCTTCCCCGAAGGGAAGAGCACAAGGGAAGGCCCCAATCTTAGGCTCCCAGTTGCGTCACCTGCCTTCCTCCGAGGGGGAAGGATACTACTACATCTAGGGCGGACCTGGCTTTAAGTATTGCCAGGAGGAGGGCACCAGGTCTGGCTCATGATTGGTCATACCCAGGCCTGACGTTACCGCCTCCCGCTGTCACTCAAATGAAGCTCCTCGGAGGGGGAAAACCCCATATCAACTACTGGCAACCTGATTGTACCAGGGTTTACTGCCAGTCCAAGGGCAGAATAGTAGCGATCAGGCGACCTGGCTACAGCTGCAATTCACACCATTAATTGTTTATTTCTTATTAACATTTTCAGTTCATTTTTAAAATGCGTAATAAAAACATAGATTCAATTTACCATGCACAAAAGAGAAATTACTTAACTATATTTTACACTTCAATTACAAACTGCAAAAAAACACTCACACATAAATTCGCACATTCCCAATACATGTTTTTCTTTTCTGTCACAACAAGTACATTTGTTTTACTTTCTTTATTCTGATTGATGTCATTAACACTTTTAGGGCCTCATGCAGTAAGCGACGATTATGTGAAATCGGCAAGCTTACCGATTAGTCATGTTATTGGCGTTTTTTCCTCTCCGTATGCAGTAAGTGCCGAATACATTCAAAATCAACCCGAAAACAAATCCGCCCACTCTCACGATGATTAGCCGATCACACACAGGTGTATCGGCGTGCGTGGCGCGGTGCTGATAGGTTGCCCAATCACAAATCTTGCTGAATCAGGCGATACAAGCATGTTTTGGATTGCGCGCCATATTTAAAGGCAACGTGTACTGCTAATCATTCTCTGTGTTGTTGGGAGTGAGAGAGAGAGAGACGCACAGAGCTGGACGATTGAAGATTTGCATATTGACTGAGAGACTTGTTGTGTATTGGGTGAGCTTTGTCCATTGTTGTTTTGTTTACATCTTTGTCTTGTTTTATATGTGGAAGTGTTTCGTGTGATTGGCTGTACATTTATTGTCTGTTTTTTGTGAGTGCTGGAAGTATGCCCGCAAAGCGTGGGAAGAGTGATGCTGGTGGGAGTGGGAGTGCTACTCGTGGGAGTACGCGTCGGAGTGAATGTACTGTTCAGGGGAGTGATGTTGCTGAGAGTGAGAGTGGTGTTGCAGGGAGTGGGAGTGCTGGTGCTGCGAGTGGTGTTGCTGGGAGTGGGAGTGCTGTTGCTGGGAGTGGGAGTGCTGTTGCTGGGAGTGCTGTTGCTGGGAGTGGGAGTGCTGTTGCTGGGAGTGGGAGTGCTGTTGCTGGGAGTGGGAGTGCTGTTTCTGGGAGTGGGAGTGCTGTTGCTGGGAGTGGGAGTGCTGTTGCTGGGAGTGGGAGTGCTGGTGCTGGGAGTGCTGGTGCTAGGAGTGTGAGTGCTGGTGCTAGGAGTGTGAGTGCTGGTGCTAGGAGTGTGAGTGCTGGTGCTAGGAGTGGGAGTGCTGGTGCTGGGAGTGCTGCTGGTGGCGCAGTTGCTGATGGGGTGGATGGTGGTGGCGTGCTTGCTGGTGGGCAGCTTTTGGAGGCTCTTCCATTGGAAGAAGGAGAGTCCAGTCAGCACCAGCCAAGCTCTGACCCTAAACCTGCTCGGAAGAAACGTGTGGAGAAGCCACGTAATCCTCGCTTCAATGACCAGGAAAATACAGCTCTTGTCACTGGCATTCTGGAGCACTATGACAGTATATATGGACATTTACTAGGTAAGTGTACCTTTACATTTATTATTCAAATACATGTGATCCTAGGTCATCTGAGTTTTGTTCATATGCAAATATGGGTTCACAATATCTTTCTATGTTAATTAGTCTGGAAACACAGCTTTTTATCATGCCTTACAAGGACAACTAAACACAGGCGGTCAATTTGCCTTAACTGCATACAATATGAATGCAAGCTTGCTTACATGTATAGGTTTAGTAGTGAATGCTCATGTGCTTCACATATTACACATAAAACAGCATGTTTGCTATCTCTTGGAACAGCTAGCAGTGTAGGAAACTGGTGCTTATATTATTATTCATTTACCTCATATATTTGATATGTTTTTCAAGGGCGGACAAGTTCAGCAAGCAGAAAAGAAATGTGGGACACAATAGTCATTGGTGTCAATGCGTGTGGGAATCATGTGAGGGACAAGCGGAATTGTCACAAGAGATTTGATGATATTAGGTCCAAATTGAAAAAGAAAATACAACACCAACGCGTGCATGCTACTGGCACTGGAGGTGGGCCCACACCACAACGTCTCATATTAAGTCCATTGGAGGAGCTGCTTCGGGCAAAATTACTTCCCGTCGTCGTGGAAGGCTTACCTGGTGACCGTGATATAGGAATTTACCCCTCACAATTTCCACCAGGTGAGAAATATTACTGTACTAGGCGTGTCGTTGCTTACAGTTATTTTGCATAGTTACACTGCTTTTTATACTGTCTTCACAATATAAGCATACCTGCATCTATATATGTATATGTCTGATTCTGTATATATATATATATCTAAATAGACATATATGTTGTAGTCCTACTAAAAGCAGTAACTAATATAGCACGTGCCATTGCGTGCTCATTTACATGTGAATTCCCAAAATGCATTGCTGCAGTGGAAGCAATTGATGGTGGGCGAAGATGGGGAACAACAGGGTTGTACACATGTGTAACACATGTTAATGAGAAATTATTACTAGCTACAGGTACAGAACAGAAATATGTAGAATATTATTGTGTATTTATTTATTTTACTCCGACAAACATGACATTACTGCCTATTTTAAGCATGCATCAAATATATTGCATGCAACGGCCTACAAACATCACTTGCACTAACACATCTATAGTTGTTTATGAAAAGGTCCATTTTTGCTTTAAGTCATATACAGACAGCATAATGAGGCACACGTATCATATTTTATGTCATTGTTTTCATAACTTCAAAACTGCACACGACTATTTAGCTCATCTACCATTGTGTTAAAGCAGCTGCAATTAATATCTCATCACAGCATACACTTCAACAGAGGGGGTGGGGTTCAGCACACACACTAATTACAGCCTCATTTTAGGGGCAACTTAGTTCACACCATTTTCACCTGTTTCAAGTAATTGAAAGGTGTGGCTCATTAGGCTTTTTGGGGAAGGGAAAACCGTTCTTACAACCTCACTAGCACAACTGAAGTTAATCACACTCATTTGAAAGCTTCACTTTAGCTACTAAATGCCCCAACAACTCATTACTTATCAAACCGTACGTCACACATTAGTTCACTCATATCTATAGTTGAACTACTATCAACGACACATTATCACACAC
Source organism: Ascaphus truei (assembly GCF_040206685.1). NCBI lineage: Eukaryota > Metazoa > Chordata > Amphibia > Anura > Ascaphidae > Ascaphus > Ascaphus truei. The sequence continues at coordinate 83,304,476 of NC_134483.1, forward strand.
TGCATGTCTTGTCTTGTTTAGTCACAGCCACATTCATGTGTGCCACATCTTATATTAATGTACCACACATATCCTCTACCAAAAACAACACTTTTTGCAATATGACCACCTTCATGATAACCATTGTGAATGGTCATCTCATGATAGTTATGTACATTATGATACTGATATCACTACACAACATATGATTTTTATGTACAAATTTAATGTATTTTTCCTCACGCATTACTGCAGAACCATAGTATGTTGTATGTTAGGGAACTCAAAACTTCTAAGTACACAGGCATGTACATTGTTATTACAACTATTTATGTTCACTTTCACACACACATTTTGGGTTAAGGAAATGATGCTGTTAGATACTCATAA
>NC_134483.1:83309844-83339844 GCF_040206685.1 Ascaphus truei
CTCTCACACATACTAACACTCCTTATTTTTCCATCCATATACACCAATAGGGACCACATAGTATCCACACACACTTTTAGTTGTGCTACAAACTCTCACATTTCCACACCCACCCACACCATTTATATCCCTCTCACTCCACACACACCTTGTGTAGAGCACTGTTTATACTGTGGGCTCTCCATTCATTTTTATTCACACTGATACACATACACACTCTTTCTTCACTTGCTTTCAGTTACCCTTTGACACCTCTAGCCATAAAACACATCCACACGGGGGAAGGAACAGCACAGATAACATTCCAAGAGACACTGTTTTTAAGTTATCCTTGCTTCATTCATTGTAACATCGCCGGAAGAAGAGATCAGTGTATCTCGAAAGCTCGCACAAATAAAAGCATTTCGTTAGCCACAGAACGGTATCATCTATTTATTTTTTGATTATGTGTATATATATATATATGTGTATATATATATATGTGTATATATATATATATGTATATATATATATATATATATATATAGTACTATATAAACTGGTATACATGTATTTTACAAACTAATACACTTCATGCTTCCTTGTGAAAGCACACTATTTTAATAATACAGGCATAATGTTTGAGAAATATCCTAAGTATGAGACTCTAACAGTATTGTGCTTAAACAAATGTTTATTACTTCATTCAATCATGTTTCTCACCATTTAAATAGGTTTCATACAAGGTATACTTACTGCCATCAATGTTGTGTGTACTCCTGCAATATTAAAAAAAATAAAATATAATATATAAATATATATATTTTTATAAGAGAGATATATTTAGATATATATATATACACACGTATTTAAACTCATGCAGACAGGGAGTTAACCAGACTTTCACATACACACAGAAATGTAAGCGGGGAAAAAACATTTCTTTTTGCAGGTGTGTGTTTGTACTGATATGCCTGGCTAAGAAATATTTTCACACAGTGGTCTTTGTTACTGTTCAAAAAAACACTATGTGAACGCATTCAAATTCTAGGGATGTTTTTCACAAACGAGATAAAAGAAGGAGAAATGTTTCTCCCACAATCCCATATCACAAACCACAACTGTTAACCCAAGTAGACAAACAAATCCAATTGGCGTTTGAAATAAGGAGTCAAAGTAGTTAGTTTTGTTGACCTTGACAAAGAAAAACAGGAGTTTGTTAGCCATTCAGCACATTCATTTTGATGAGCAAATAACACAGACCTGCACACAGCTTTTGTGCTACTCAGACATGGCTGATGAATTCGTTAACAATATTAATCCCCTTTTAGGGTATAAGTACATGATCTGTGAAGCCATCTTGAACAGTCGCGGACAGAAAGCAAGCACACGCCAAATCGATGATTTCATTCGAGCAAAATATCCTTATTACCAAGACCGTAAGCATGCACGGAATTTTAATTCCTCAATAAGATTCACTTTATCAAGTAATGAATTTTTTGAACGTGACCAGGATAAGCTACAACACACCTATGGTTTCTGGAAGATTGCCCCGGAAAAACAATTTCTCCTGAAAGACGGCACTTATATTGTCGTGAAAGGCATATTTATTCCTAATGGCAATAGCAATGTATCCGCTACTACTGATCCGTTTGAATCGATACGTGCTGCAATATCTGCAGCCTCCATTCCTGAAACCCACATTGTACAAGAACAAAAGTACTATGATTATGTACCAAGCCTTTCAGCTGAAAATGCATTGGAATGGGAACCCGAAGAAATGAACCTACCTCCCGACCAATTATTTGAAGAAAGCAGTGGCGATTCCTATGAGCGCATCCTGGAGGAGATATGTGTCATACTGGATTCAGCGGTTGGGTCAAGCGTGGATGAAAATGCCTTGCATTTCTGGAGCGACCAGTTGCAGCCAGGCGAAGAGTTAATTCTAGAAGAATGGTAAATATAACAATCGTTATGCGTTGACTCTGCGTTTAAATTTTTTTTTTTTTTGTAACCACCATTTTCACTTTCAATGCGTGGATACAGCGTAACATTGCAGACTGCATAACATGTAGCGATCACAAACAAATTGTTTCCTAATACAATATAGTAGAACCTGAAAGAGTAGTACACATTGCTGACGGTATACATATACGTACTTTCCTATCCCTTTAAACATATTAGCAACATTTTTCCATAACTCTAACACATACCTGTTTTGTTATCATGCAACATCTACAACATTGAAAACCGGGTCCACCACGTATGACGTGGGACCCTTGTCATGGGCCAAGGCGTCCTTAAAAAGGATTACTGATGTAAGTCCCGCCCCCAAGCGACGTGCGCGCCTCAAAGCCTATTGGCTGTCATGTTTTGTTATAGTAACGGTAACTGCAGTGTGTGATGCGTGCGGCTCAGTGTTTGTAGGCGTACCCTGGGCGTTAGCCGAATGTTAATTGAGTGGGAGGAGTGTTAGCGTGCGTTTCACGCTGGCTTAACATGACGTCACACGTATTGCATTTGCGCATTGTGTTATCGGCCGTCCTTTCTGTCCAAACACGTCTGTTTAAAAAGAATACAGATGTACTCGTTTAGAACGAATGTAGTTTCGTATTCATTGTATTTGAAATAAAGATTGTATGTTTAATCATATTTTCAACCTGTATTGAACGCACAACGTACGCTTTGTTTTGCGCATGCGCAAACAGTTAGTGCAGCCAAGCCTGAAGTGCGTGCGCACACTAAGATGTGCGCGCACATTTTTCAGTATACAGGCAACGTTCACTTCATATACATAGTTATGGCTGCTACAAATGATAATAAAAATTACATACTGATGTACACTTGTAGTTGTAACATATAAATGAGTGACGTGTGTATGTACACAATCATATAGAGCTGTGTAACGCGTTGTCACGGATACATATATAGTAAGGTGCCATCTTTGACCATCATGTGTTTGCTGTATTTCAGAGATGTCGGGGAAGATACAATCGGATCAATGTATGATTTCAGAAGAGTCTACCTTTATATGAGATGATTGTGAGGAGGAGCCACCGACTACTATACTACATATGGAACTAATTTTATATTGCTTGCAGCGCTTATTAACAAACAATTAAAAAAGTGATACCCTTATGCCTATATTGCATAAGCACTTAATTAACATAATGATGTTGCAAAATAGTGCCTCTTGAATTTTTCTTGAGTGTTCTTTAATGACTACTAACATTTTATGACATGGTGTGTTTTTTATATAACAACCATTCCCACTCTGCTAACACATTTGTGTATTCTATTGTGTAATGGAACGTATGACTGTCGAAACTATGTAACAATAATAATAATAATAATATGAGCATGTTCATGTATAGGGCTGCTAGTTGTACGCAGCGATTTACAGACACATGTTTCAGCCTGAGGTCCCTGGCCCGTGGAACGTACAAATGTTTTTTTGCCGCATGAGGCACAGGGAGATAAAGTGACTTGGCCAAGGTCACAAGGAGCCCACACCGGGAATTGAACCAGACTCCCCTGCTTCAAACTATCAGTGCCAGTGTGTGTCTTTACTCACTGAGCCACTCCTTCTCCCAATGTAAAGGACACTTACAACCAAGTAGCCATTTATATTTAAAATCTCTTGTTACATGGGTATGTAGATAAAATGGTTTGGGACTGTAGCAAATAATGTTACTGGCCAGATGTTATGGTCCCCTCCAATGCATGATGTTCTGAATATGACATCACCATCATGTTATGAAGTACGTTTCTGTGTATATTTCATTAACCTAACTAACTATAGTTTACGGTGTTTATTAATCGTTTAAAAATACATAGTATAGTCAATATGATGATATAAGCTACCATAATAAAGCTGGTGTTATCATTTGTCGGTGTTATACATGGATCCTACACCAATTGATAGAGACACAAACAGTTGTCTTAAAAAGTGTGTCTATGCTAGTGATGAATGTGCTCCCGTAAGTAAACAAATAAGTACAGTTATCCCCTTTTCTCCAAACACCTCTATATTACATGAATGGAAATTATAAGGAAACATACATAAAATGTGATGAAATGTGAGTAATCATTTTGTAATACAATGCACATGAAACCTCAAGAGTAGCTAAATGCATATACATGATACAGAAAGTACATATATGTAACATTTGTGTTTACACCAATATGTTGGGTTTTTAGTTCAAATAATTATAGGAAGATTGAGGTAGCCACATCTTATGAGAGATGTCAGCAAATATACATACCATGATCAGTCATACTGCAAATATACCTATAATGCAAAGGAACAATATATAAATTGCAAACATTGACATGCCATCTTCAGTACCGTAAACAACACATCAAAGTGTGTATTTGGTGTTAAATGTGCAACACCATGTATATTTAATGACATTCAAAATGTAAATGAGCCTGGTGTACACATCATATGGATGTACATGTTACACTGCACCAATAACATTGTATGTAAGCATACTAGAAGCATGAATGAGTATGGGCATAATATGTGTATTGTGTTAGCATAAGGAACAACACAATGCTAAAATATTAGTGCTTTGTTACCCCAGTTGTATTCACATACACACAACTAAAGTACAATTGAAGAGGGATTATATAACCTGTGCAACAATAACATACCGGTGCCACATCCCTTTGTGCACACAGCAGAGAAAAGAAAGGTGTGCAACCCATATTCATCTGTGTCCTAACAGAAGGTTATATAAAAAAAAATTATTGTTAAGATAACATAATGTAAGTATAAAAGTAGAACTTGGAACATATCTGTTTTTACTTACAAGAAAAAAATGAATTGATGAGATTCTGTCGTGTCTGGCCACCACTGGCTGTTTGTTCATTTTCAGCAGCTACATGGGTGGGATGCTCGTCTACCAAAGGCTCAGCTAGGTCTGATTGTACATTGTGCCTGAGTGCAACATTGTGCAAAATGCAACAGGCAAGGATAATATCAGACACTTTTTGAGGCTTGTATAGAAGAGCCCCACCAGTTCTGTCCAGACACCTAAATCTGGTCTTGAGTAGGCCAAATGTCCTCTCTATAACAGATCTTGTAGATATATGGGCTGCATTGTACCTCTCCTCTGCTTCAGTTTGAGGGTTTAGCACCGGAGTCAAGAGCCACGGCCTAATTCCGTATCCTGAGTCACCTATAATGAATGGAGCACACATAAGCTTACATTAGTGATCAAATTCTACAATGCCAACATTCCTAAATAAAAATGTGTTTTGTGTTATAACATGTAAATGTGTACTCACCCAGCAGCCAACCATATTCAAAATGTCCCTCTTCGAACGCATGGAAGACTGAAGAGTTCCTCAGGATGGAGGAATCGTGACTGGAACCAGGGAATTTGGGTACCACATGCATTATCCTCATCGTCGCATCACATACCACCTGTACATTGAGTGAATGGTAGTGCTTCCGATTGCGGTACACATGCTCACTCTGACTAGGTGCAATCAAAGCAACATGTGTGCAATCGATTGCACCCAGCACACATGGTATCCCTGCTATATTATAAAAGCCAGTCCTGACTTCCAGCCACTCTGTCGCCTCTGTAGGAAAATGAATATAATTCCTAGCGCGTCTATTGAGTGCATAGAGAAACTGGGTCAAGGCCCGCGAGAATGTAGATTGCGAGACCCCGCCCACTATGCCCACAGTTGTCTGGTATGACGCGGAAGCAAGATAATGTAATGAGCACAGCATTTTAACAAGCCCAGGGACTGCACGACCTCTGGCTGTGAAAAAATCTAAATCTCCCCTTAACTCCTGATAAAGAGCTAAGATTGCTGCTGAACTCAAACGATAGCGACTTACAATCTCCTCCTCACTCATCCCATCTAACAGGGTTCTCTCCCTGTACAGACGCGGACGAGGCACAACTTGTCTCCTCTGTCTTCTCCTCTGATCTCCTGTCCCTCTCCCTGTCCCTCGGCCTGTCCCTCTCCCTGTCCCTGTCGTATCCGCGTCACTGTCCCTGTCACTGTCCCTCGGTGTGTCCCTCCCTTGCCCTATATGATTGTCTTCATCATCAAGCATGTCATAGAAAAGAATGTTCCTCCGTCTCCTAAACAATCTCAACATTTTGAAATGAGTAGCTGTGAATGAGCAGGTAATGGGCGTCCTTTAAATAGGTATAATGATGTCAGGTGACATAGTAAAATGCAAGGTTTTACATGAACATAATAAAGTACTTGTGTGGCAAGCTGTGTGCAGTTGTTGTGTGTATTCTGCAGGGAATGATGATATTTGCCAATGATGTGACGTGATGCTTTGTAGAAACATTGCTTGCAAATAAATAGTTGCATGTGCAATGCATGTAAAACTTGTGAACGCAAGAGTCAGTCATGTAATGAGACAAAAAGGCTGAGATTGATGTGGGAAAAGTTTTGTGTAACATGTGTAATTAGCCATGTTATTGTGACATGTTGCCAACAATGAATAGTCGTGTGCATATGCATGCATTTCTGTAAGGAGGATAGTTGGTATAGAATGAGTTAACAAGGTGTCCCAATGATGAATTACTGTACATGTGTGTATAAGTTAGGTTGAAGTGCTTGTAATGCTACGGTTACAATGTAAACATGCAATGTGATTGAGCGTCCAATAAGTGACGTCATGAAAATAGGGAGGACCAAACGTAGATGTAAACATGAGAATTTAGATGTACATGAACGTTTAAAGATGCGTGACACATTACAAGCATTGTGTAATGTAAAGGAACATGAATATACGGTGTATGTGTGACATGTGTGACATGTGTAACATCATGTAAACAATTGTCGATCAATGCAGTAAAATGTGTGCTATGATGTGAGGTTCTCCTTTAAGAGTTGAGTATAGTATTTTCCCTTGCCACATCATCACATGATGAGTAATGTGACCCGCAAATGCTGCAAACATGTAAAAGTATAATGTTATGCAAATAATACACGTCAGCCGTGACACAATGCAGGGAATGCCCCCCACACTGTAATGCAAATGACGTTTGTATTGTGAGCAATGAAACGTAAACAGTACTATACTGTTATACGTCCCCGCTCCATTGACTCCATTGATGTACAGAAGATTTTTTTTTTCTAAGTGCCGTTCCGGCAGCCTTAGCGATCGTTCTCCCGTCCAAACTGCCAACTTTAGTTGGCGGGAGAAATCGGCCATAACATCTCAATTTCGTAGTGCCGATCAGCCCCGATAAGCTGTTTTTTTTTGTTGAATCCAGCCGATTTAAAAAAGTGGCGATCAGTGGCGAAAACAGGCTTATCGGCAGCCGACTGGCCATAACAAAATAATCGGCTCCGAAACCTGGCGAAATCAAGCACTTATCGGCGCTTACTGAATCTCAAACCCAATTTTGGCTATAAAATGGTGATAATTCCCTTATCAACGCTTACTGCATGAGGCCCTTAGTTCTGAAAGCCTCCTCCAAAGCAAATTAATTAACTAATACTTGCATGAAGTTGCTACCATGCAAAACATGCAAAATGAAACCAGAGGTCATATTCCACAGCCAGAATAAAAATCCAAGGCTACACGAGAAAAGCTTTTCCTGTGAAATAAAGACATATTAACCCACGGTTCAGAGTGTAGTGCAGGTGTATATATCATGAATGGAAACTTCTGATTAGGTATTGCAAACATAGTTAATGTTTAGAAAATCTACCATGCGGCTAAGGTTTAACTAAATGTGTGTTAGTAGGACATTTAAAGGAGAAGATTTATGAAAGGTTTTCCAATTTTCCACAAGAGAAATTAATTAAATCATAGGTTAAGTTTATTTATGTAAAATCCAAAGAAGAGGCTTAAGTCTTTATTTATTGCAGCAATAACTCATTTTATTCAGACACTTTTATTATCCACCTGTCATAGTTGCCCATACAACTTATGTTTGATGCATACAACTGTTTTCCTCAGCTATTGTTTGTGGCTTTAGGACAACTGCTGCTGTCCCACCTCTGTCTTCCTTCCTTTTCTATCCAGGCTATCCATACTACTGCCCCACTGCTTCTACTCAAGTTGGGAAAGGAAGGCTAAGCCAGCTGCAGCATTTTGGTTACTGCAATTTACATTCCTATACAGACACACACACACTGACACACACACACAGACACAGACACACACACAGACACACACACAGACACACACACAGACACACAGACACACACAGACACACACAGACACACAGACACACACACAGAAACACACACACAGACACACACACAGACACACACACAGACACACACACAGAAACACACACACAGACACACACACACAGACACACACACACACACACACACACACACACACACACACACACACACACACACACACACACACACACACACACACACACACACACACACACACACAGACACAGACACAGACACAGACACACAAACACACACACACACACTAAAAGTATGCAATATTGTGGTTACCATTTTCCTCAGGGATTATATCTTTTGGTATGTCTAATCTTCATGATCTTAATTATTGATGTAAAAAGATGTAAGGGGGTTGAATTTCAAGCACTTTGGCAGAAAACAAGATACATCCAGTGGGATGTTGAAAAATATATAACTCAAACATTTCACGAATACTTCCAGAATGGTAACCCAGTTTCTAAATTGTAATGGCCCATATTTACTAAGTGGTGTTATTGTATAATGTGTGTAATTCATGGCAATGTGCCACATGGTGTCTTCTGGTGCAGGATGGGAACTTATGTAATAGCACTGTTTAGTAGAGATGGGCGAACCAGTCGACATCAGTTCCTCGGAATTTCCAGTCAAAATCCATTCCATGGGGTGACATCCGCAGATGGAGTGTTGCAACTTCCATCTGTGCAGATTAGTTCAAATCCCCCTATGCGGCTCCGTCATCCGGCGGTAGAATAACCCCCCGGCGGGATTAAATTAAATCCATTCCGCAGATTGTGTTTATTTCTAATCCGTCGTTGTAATGTAAGAAAAAAGTAGAACGGATTAAGCCGTCGTAGGAAATTTTAAAACAAACGCCGGAGAAGGAATCCGTCATTAAAAATCCCAACCGAAGTAACATCATTTTTTGTAATAAAATGTAACATTGTCTCCGGTGAGCACATTTTTTTTCTGTCAACAATCAAACAAATGCTGTGCACATTCCTACATTGAGCTAGGAAACACGTCACTATTAAATAGAGTACATGTGCTAGACAAGGAATGTATCAGTCATGCCGTATGTCGCCTAGTTTCACTGTTACACCTAGTTTAAAAAACCCCACCACGCACCTCACCTCTAGTGCCCTGGGACTGGGAGGGAGACTGGGAATTAGCAACCGATCTGTCACATTATGTAATTTTTTAAATAAAACATAAGGACTCTGAGCTGTGTTTTAAATTTTTTTTTTTTTTTTAATATCAAATCTATGCATACATACATTTTCATGTCTATTGAACGTGAAAGTCCCATAGGAGGTCAGCATTTCAAGACATGCAAATCTTCATATACACTTATAAGAACCCATTAATAATAATAATAGTAATAATAATAATAATTTATGATTATCTTGATGATTAAAAAAAAAGTATGTCCCGAGGGTTGCACCTCTATTTATAATGCTCCTTGGCTCTGTCTCCTCCTCCTCATCATCATCAGATCACAGATTACAGTTTTTGGATTGAATTATTAATCCATCGCGCGGATTCTAAATCGATAGAAAAAACATTTCTGAAGAGGCGGATTGCCTTTTTTGTGACTGTAGCACGTAAATCTGCAGACCAAAGGAACCGGATGATCAGAAGTTTCTGTAAATCAACAAAAAAATGTCGTTCAACTCTACGGTTTAGTAAAAATGTATCTCATGCTATTTCATATACACTTAGTTTTTATGCAGCCAAAGACTCCCTTTAACCAAAATGTGATTCAATATTGTTAATTTCTGCAGGTGGTGGGCAATGCAATGCCCATAAAATAAACCATTCCCCATTGCATAGATTTTCAACCGAAAACAAGCCCTGCTAATTACACTACCTTTCACTTACAGGACGTTACCCTTTTAGAAAGGGAGTTAGGACATGGTAAAGCTTAGCACCCTCTAGTGAATATGGGCCATATATAGCCTCTCCTCAGAATGAGACAAAGTATATAGGTTATCAACCAAAACTATCGCCCAGATCCACGAAGCTTCATTAAATCAAAGAAAATAACATCATATTACCTATATTCGTTTTGGATGTTAAATGCATATCCATAAAGTTAATTATATGCAAAAACAACAGCAGTTGTTTAACACATTAGAATAGGCTTACCCTAAGGCTACTTTAGCCCTGCCTTACTTAGGTTCAAATAACATGGGGGAAAAGGGGTGCCCAATATTTCCGAATCTCGATGGGAGTAATGTTATCTTTAGGTATGATCTAAATAAAGTCAGGTTAATTTCCTGCATTAAGGAAAATAAAGTATTTTTTCCTTCAGTCGCAAAACTTTCATAGGGGCTGATTGCTGAAAGGGGTTGGTAAGGATATACCCATAAATTGGGTTTTCAGTGTGTTTCCATAAACAAAGTTTTAGAATATAAACCCTACATCAGAAATTATTCATTAGATTTCAGGTAAGGAAGTATCCAAGCTGGAACACGTGAAATCTCAATTTCCACTCAAGACCCTTTGGGATAAATCTGATCAATGTTATACGATAACGCAAGTTAGATTCTGTTAAGAAACGGTTTGCGTTTTATACTATATGTTCTTGTAATAATCTTTTTTTCCCCTAAGCACAATACTCTTTGTATATTAAATATAAACTTTAATAAGTAATGACTTTGGTCTCTGATTGAACTGTTGCACACTTTGTAGAGAGTGATTTACATTTTCAGACACATTTTGCTATAATAGACTTTTGTGTGTTAAGTGCATAGTTTTCTTAGTAAGCAGAGACCAAAGGCTCTGTAAGTACATTTTAATAACCCCTTTGGTGGTGGTAGTGAAGTTAAGCTACATATTGTGACGGATTGAGGGTAGATATTACTCATTTAAGGTACTTTGCGTAGGTGAAAGGTGAGTCAGCTACTTAACTGTGGGTATTAACCTTGTTATATATATATATAAATGTGCATCACCTTGAGAAAGGTCCAATCTGCGGACCGATACTTCGGTTATGGTGTCTTGGTAACTCACAATATATTTCTTGATTATCCATTGGAGTGCTGCCTCTGATTTCATTTCAACGTGGTATCGTATTGCCTATATATATTCTACAAGATTTGCACCCACTATATTGACTTTTTTTGATGGAGTGCCTTCTGTTCCTTGCTTTTATATATATATATATATATATATATATATGTAGCCAGGTCACCCCTTGTTGCCCTGCGACCCCCATCACCTCCGTGGCCGTGATCGATGGCGGGTGCTGCCGGAGCCAAGCGGCAGACCCGACGGCCATTCCGGAGGGTGGGGGCCGAGCAGGGAGCGCTCCGGTGCTCCGGAGGTCCCCGGCGGCTCCCGTGCAGGGCGCCGCCATGTTGCGCAAGTTCACGCATGCGCAGTGAGTGCCGGCGGCCCTGAAGAGTTGCGCATGCGCAGTGATAAGGCGCGAATGCTAGCCTACCAGGGAAGGCTCTTGTAAGAGACTACAAGTCCCATGAGCCTCAGCAGCACCCCATGTGACGCCAGGGAGCCAATAGGGCTGAAGTATTGCCCTGCAGGGAGAAAGAGATACATTTCGCACGCTGGAGAAGCGAGGTGAGTGCAGACCAGGAAGAGCTAGAGGAAGGAGGTGAGTGCAGGGGTCTGTGACCCGCTGCATTAGGCCAGCAACCCCCCTAGGCCCCAGATAGGTCCTGAGCCACCTTATAGCTTGTGGTGCTATAGGGACAGGCCCTAGGTTAGGGAACCTGCCCCATTAGCTGCTTGCTAGTTAGGGACACAGCGGACGCTGCGCTTCCCGCCAAGAGGCTTGGGCTCAAGCCTACGCCACTAAAGAGAGCTGGACTACCTTCAGGGTGGGATCGCCGCTGACGGATCACCACGCGGGTGGATCCTGGATGTCGTGCAGGAACTCGTCTGATCCTTTGAGAAGATTCTTTAAAGCCAGGTGCCGCCGCACCAGACAGGTATCGTTATAAGTGCACCAACAAAGTACTCACACATAGTGGCAGCGCTGACCGAGGGACAAGGGGGTTATACTGTTGACACGGTGTGGGGGTACACGGTGGTGGGAATGGGGTATACGCTTCTTAGCGGGAGTGACTGACACTTGAGACTTTGGTACCGTTAAAGAGTTGATAACATATGGTTAATGTGTTGTGTTATGTTCATGCTGCATATAGTAAATGGTTATACCTATACTCCAGTGTATGTGATTACTATATGCGGGTCCTGTGTAGGGGACATTCTATACTCCTAGAATCCTGCACAGGTGGAGGCGCTGATCAAGAAACGTTCCAGAGAGCACCCCAGGTTCCCAGCAAGCGGAGGCTCAGGCCTCTTGTGAACCTGCAGGTATACGCACCACACCTGGTAACACATAGGTTCCCCCTCACATACACTCTATATGCGGTTGGGTGGGGGAATACCCGTTACATATATATATATATATATATGTATATATATATATATATGTATATATATATATATATATATATATGTATATATATATATGTCACATGCTCACAGGTTTGACATTAGTGACAAATGTGACAGGTTAAGGGACGATATTATTCATTTGAGGGACCTTGCGAGGTGAAGAATGGATTAGCTGAATAGCTGTGTGTACAGTATTAGCCCCGTCACATATACAAGTCACATGCTCACAGGTGTGCTGTACGTGACACTCTATTTCTGAGTTTGTTCTTCAGTGGTGCAAAACTCTGCTTACATGAAGCAGATCAGGTAACAAAGGCTGAAAAAAAAGAACATATTTACACCCATTCATGCAGAACTGGTGGTAAAGCCAGATCAGGCCATTGTAGAATGGAAAAATGTGTTCCATGCAGAAATGGCTTTATGTCCCCAGTCCCATTGCTTAGTCTGATATTTAGAGCAAAGATTACAGTATGTAGATCATTTATTAAAGTTTTTACAGATGCTTACAGTATGTTGAGATGTTATTTATCAGGTAAGGTTTTCATTATGTTACATATTAGTAAGACAGCATGTATAACCACCTTCTCACAATTGTATACATATCCTGTCATGTTTTAGTATGAAGTTATTTCTTGAAGTGCATTTTATTGAAAAAAAATAATCTAAATCTATCCTATACACAGCCTTTAATGATCTACCTCAAGTAGAGAAAGTAGACACACCAAAATAAAATAAATATAAATGATCCTTCAAATAAGGTATTTAAAATCTATCCGCAGTGCTTACATTTCAGAGAATAGAGGCGTCATTTGATTAATCTGATACTGTTTTTTTGCTCCAATGTTACCCTAATCATGCAGTCTGCAGACCTTGGTAATTATATCCTTTCATATATAGTATACTCATGCATAATAAATATAGTCGCTATTTTATATTTAATTACTATATTTAGTATGATGTGACTTTAAGAGTTATTTGTGCATGTAAAAATAAAATAGTAAAAACAGTCACAAACCAAAAAGTATTTTAATAATGGATTGTTACTGCAAGTCTTTGGGATATGTAACTTTTACAATATAATTTGAAATAAATTTATTATCTTAATTTCTGGATTAAAAGGTGGCAGCATATCATATATATTCCATTGTGGCTGGGTTAGAATTGCACTGTTCCGTTTAATTATAGTTCTAGTTGTTCATAGCTCCTACAATATGTTTTTCAATAGAACAGCACTGTTAACGCCTTAAAGCAAATTATAGCTGTACGAAGCATTGCTCAAATGTACCCATTGTCCTGCGACTTGGAGGCTACTGGAATCCAAAAAATACATAAATGTACTGTAACTACCCCTGTTATGTTAAAAGTTGTTTTTAATTATAATAATAACAATAGAATAGACAATGAAACCCCATTGCTACATCCAATGTGACAAATTATTTAGTTCATTACAGCTGAACCCCGTTATAGCGTGGTGGTTGGGGTCCAAAGAATGTGATCACATTATATGCGAATCACGTTACGCGTTAAAAAAACCCAGCATCAAATGACGCCGTGGGGGTCACGTGACGTTACGTTGCCATGGCAACGTGATGTCAAATAACCCCGCAACGTCATTTGACGCAGGAGGGGTGGGGGCGCAAGCAGCATGCTCCCTGCCACCTGGCACATGACAAGCCCTGGCGAACAGGAGAGGATAGAGAACGGCATAGTAAGAGATCTGCTGCATAATATTGGGAGCCATGCTCACATCGCGTTATAAGCGGATTCGCATTGTAACGGATCGTGCTATAACGGGGTGGAGCTGTACTATCTGTTTGTTCTTCTCATAAGTAGGCGTCATTTTGTTAAATTATTTGGCCAAAACATTTCAAGCCTGTAACCCCATTAAGGTAAACACCCTCAGCAGGTTCTGCACTATCAATTTCATACTGTCTTTTGTATGTCTTTCACTGCATAGAAAGAGGAGGAAATAAAACAACACGGCAGCCAACAGCACAGGGTGCGTTACATGTATGCAGTGCCTAAAGGGTTAACATTTAAGTAGCACTAAATGTGCTACGCATGAGCTACGGTGCCGTTAAAAACCAGAAGTGCCCTAATAATTATAGTGAAAAAAATATAAAGTACAACAAAAAATATATTTATACATCCAATGCTTGTTGCAACAGCAAAGTTTATCTCCACCTTTCTCCTGGGGGGGGGGAGAGAAATCTTTTAATAGACTAGACTACTCATTCACATGGGGGTATCGGGACCTACTGATTAAGTTGAAGTGGGTTGAGTGAGGTTAACCTAAAGAAGGAGAGGTCACAAGCCTCCCAAAACTGTTTCCAATTTACATTTAGACATGCACAGTTTTAGCAAGCTCAGAACACAAACCCACCGCATTATACTGTGTGTATATATATATGGCTTTTTGTGGGGGTACTGTTAGGTACTCAGTACTGACACCTCTGTTTCCCCTGCTGTTGGGATTTTTCCTGACTTACTGTACCGGATTCACTGTACCCAGGCAATCTCTGCCTGCCACTGCCTTTTCCCCCACATGTCTGTGAAGCTCCGGACTGGATTGATGCAAGTAGAAACAGACAAAGGTGAAAGATTTTAATTTTAATACACAAAGTTTATAAAGAAGAAGCTAATAACAGAATAATAAGAATTCCTCTATTTTCTGAGGCTGGTAATGGCTGCAGGGAAGCAGACAGATTTCCCAGGGCCCAGGACTAAAGTTACGACCGGCCCCCCCTCCCCGTGTCTGCAATCTTGCAAACCCCCCTCCCCATTTCACACCTCGTGAGCCCCCTCCTCTATTTACCCCCATTCCTATATATTTCTCTCCCTTCTGTCTCACTCTTACCCCCTCCCATCCTCACTCACACTCCCCCCTCATCCCTCCTTTTATACCCCATCTCCTCTCACTCTTCACCCCCTCCATTGAGGGGCGGCTCTTGTCCCTGCAGTGCACGCCATAGTGGGCACTGCAGCAGGCAGTGGGGACCTAGCTTAAAGCTGCAGTTCAAGCTCCCGTTTTTTTGTTTTGTTGTTTTTTTAACTTCAATAGTTTCATGTGGGCAATCTCTACTTACCTAAAAAACGGCATAGCTGCCGGTCAATTTATTCTCCGTCTATTGAGCGGCAAAGTTTGGCGACATCTTTAAATATGGGGAATGTAAACCGTTGCTATAGGAACAAGCATGCTTGTTAAAATAGAATACAAGAAAATTGGTCTTTCAAAGTTGTTTTTTTAAAACAGAAAATGCTAAAAGTATTTTTTCTTACTACAGAACTGATTTATTAAAAAAAACACACATGCAGGATATTGCATGAACTGCAGCTTTAAGCACTTGCATAGGAATGCAGGATTGAGACCAAAGTGTCAAGACATTTGGGTAGTGCGGAAGAGTTCACAATCAGGTCTGGGGATGGGCTCTCAGGAAGGAGAGCCTTTGTTCCCTGCAGACTCTGGAGTTTGATGGAGAACATCTTTGGAGTTTGACACAGTGTGGAGTTTGACGGCGATTCAACTGGAGGAGCTGACAGTTTGATAAGTGATCCTCTGAAGTGTGCCTTCTTCTGTATTTATTAATGTAACGGGTATTCCCCCTACCCCAACCGCAGATAGAGTGCATGTGAGGGGGAACCTATATGTTACCAGGTGGGATGCGTATACCTACAGGTTCACAGGAGGCCTGAGCCTCCGCTGATGGGAACCTGGGGTGAATCCTCTGGAACGATCTTACTTACAGTGCCTCCACCTGTGTAAAATTCTAGGAGTGTAGAATGCCCCCTTACACAGGACCCACATACACAG
This sequence comes from Ascaphus truei, assembly GCF_040206685.1. Classification (NCBI taxonomy): domain Eukaryota; kingdom Metazoa; phylum Chordata; class Amphibia; order Anura; family Ascaphidae; genus Ascaphus; species Ascaphus truei. The sequence continues at coordinate 83,326,238 of NC_134483.1, forward strand.
TAAGCACATACACCAAAGTATATATAAGAACAGTTTACTGTATAGGAAACATAACCATAACCATAACATCATATCACATGTCATCAACAGTACTTCAGTGTCACCCTGTAAGTGCTCCCCATGGGTGATAACTCCACACCATATACCAAAGTCCCAAGTGTCCCCCTCCCACCCAAGTGTGAGACAGCGCTGCCCACTAGGTTGGTGCACTTGGTGTATGATGCAGATCATACACCCGTCCACACCCGGACGCGCAGATGCTTGCTTAGAATCCCTTGCTTCAGGAGATGATCCAAGACGCCTCCGCCTTTTCCTCAATGGTGGGTGGCTCCCACATGGAGTGATCCACCTTTAGACAGTCTCTGCCTCTGCTACAGCAGAGGATAATTCACCTTCCACAGCAGTGCCAGGATATACACGCTTCCTTGCTGAACCCTCACTTACCTAAGTTCTACAGGACCCTGTCCCTATTCTAAGGGGAGTCCTGTAGTAAACCACAAGCTGAGGTGAGTAGGGCCTAAGCTGGGGCCTAAGGGGAGACTTCTGGCCTAGTGCAAGAAGCTACTTTCCTCCCTGCACAAACACACCCTCCCCTCTCTGTGTCCCAGCTAATTAATGTGCTTCACAGTCTGCTTCCTGACTCTGCACACAACAATGTATCCTTCTCCAGCAGGAGAAGCTGCAAGCTCTATTGGCTCTCTGGCTGCATGTGACCTGGGTGAAAGTGCGAACTGGGGGATGTCCCTTACTATGGAGTGCCTCTTCTCACTCCCTATAATGGCCGCCGCATCGCACCTGCGCATGCGCAAGCCTAACACCACACGTAAGATGGCCACCGTATCGCTTATGGGGCTATACTGCATGGCGGCACCCTGTAGCTGATGTCGCCGGGAGCCCCCGGTGACCCGATCACCCCTGCAACTGCCCTCATGCTGTCGCAGGTATGAGAGAGAGAACCGAATGTCTGGGGAGCCAGAGGGGACCTGGCTACATTAATATTTATTTAATGCATGTTTGACAACCAAAAAACGTTACATATGACCAAGGACTTGAAACATGGCTGGCAAGGTCAGCAAGAGAAAGCAGGAATGTCAAAACCTGGTGATGTTCCGGCTTTTCTATTGCCCGGTGGCCATATTCCTTCCACCCTCCGTCCCACCCCTCACCCATATTGCTAACCTTGGATTGCCACCCTGAAGCCATAGAAAGATAAGTTCACTGTTGTTGAAGAGGGGTGTCCACGGACATTGGGAGGCCAATGATTATCTCTGCAGGAGCCCCTGGTTACTGTCGTGTTTGACCCAAACAAATAACTGAGGAGTGATTGCTTCTATAAGGGGAATATCAGTATATCTGGTAAAAAAAGTTTAAACCTAATATGCATTCAATAAACTGAGTCTTCTCACCACACTATTTGCTATCCAATGCTGTATTACCACTGGGAGAATGGGAGTCCCCAATCATGATTCCTGTTTAAATTGCTGTATTTGTTTAGATATACTGCACTATTTTATATTTTCTTCCTTATATATATGGTGAAACCTGCGCTCCCCACAAGCTTCTCCTTACCATTCAAGACGGAAGAAATTGGATCTTCTCCCAAGAGGGTTGAGCAGCGAAGTTTGCCATTCTTTTTACATTTGAGCCCTTTATATTATTGATATTTATCACATTATTATATTTATATGTTTCACCTTCACTTAGTAGCGCCTCACGTTTTTTTGTTTTACACCATTCAATAAACTTGTCAGGATTCACACATTATACAACTCCCACACTATACCACTCCAAAGTTAGTTTAAACTGTAAGAATCCACATCTCTACTACAAGTTCTCTTGAACTTCCTTTAGACACATCAATTAGAACATCTACCTGTGAAACAACAATTTGCAAATGTAATTCCGCCACACCAAATTAATATTGGAAGCTATACACACATTCACTTGGAATAACTTGGGAACTACTTACTACATGTGAATCAGAGGTTATATGGTCCCAAACCTCATTCGATGCGAAGCTCGTCCTCTGGACAAAGTATATACTTTTTTTTATTTGAAAGGGGGATCTGACCAATTTCAACCTTTTGTTTCAGAATATTTAAACATAAATACTTTAAATCTCAAATTTACAAGTAAATGGAGTCGGGGTGGTGTTTGATACTAGTGTGCGGGAGGAGGGGGTCTCCTGAGCTGAACAAAGTTGATTTCAGCCTCGGGGACCCCCTATTTCCTGAGATAGATTTAGTAATTTACATTGAAAATCAAGAGATAAATACTAAAACATTTTTAAAACGTTAGACGCTAATAATTATATCTTAAAGTCAAGCTGCCATCACCCAGGTTGGATAAGTAATATACCGTTTTGTCAACTTAAACGCATAAAACGGAATTGCAGTAAAGATGCGGATTATCGAAGTCAGGCAGCAACCATCAGGAAAAAGTTTATAGATAGAAACTATGATGCTTCAACAGTAGAACTGGCTATGAGAAAAACTGATGAAATTAAGCCTGCATCCCTTCTTAAACCAAAAGAAAGATTAGGCAATTAGCCAGATTTCCAAACCGGCTTCATCACAAGGTACAACCGAAAGGCCATTGAAATTAAAAATATAATTAATAAATATTGGTACATTTTGAAAGAAGATCCAGTACTAGGGAAGGTTCTGGAAGACAGAACCTACAGTGATTTTTAAAAAAGCACCTAACCTTAAGAATAAATTAGCGCCCAGTGCTTTCAAGGTAAAAACAGCAAAAGAAGGATGGTTGACCAAACCAATAGGTTTTTTATAAATGCATAACATGAAATGCCTGTACTTTCGCTTCAACTGAGAAAATAGATTTCAAATCTAATGCAACAGGGGTAGTCTTCAAAATGAAGCAGTTCGCTAACTGCAGAACTAACTTTGTAGTCTACGTTTTGGAGTGCCCCTGTGGCCTCCAATATGTGGGTAAGTCAATAAGACCACTTAGGGTACGCATTTTAGAGCACATTGGGAATATTAGGAAAAAGATTCTCACACCAGACATTTTTTGAAGGCACATAATGCCAAGCCTGCCAGTTTAAAATACAGAGCAATTGAATGTATTGATAAATACTGGAGAGGGGGATAGAGATAGGAGGCTTATACAAAGAGAAAGCTATTGGATTTTTTTTTATAACTTGTATTTTATTGATATATATATGCATGGTATACAATAAAACAAACATTACATGGCAGTCTTGTGCATCGCAGTAAATTAAATACAATCGTTAGGACATATAATTGGTTTGTGCAAATCGGGGTCACACGACTTTTCGCGCCCTTCTTAGTCGTGCGATTTTTAAATGAAAAACTCTCGAACCCCTTGGTCTTAATATAGACATCGATATTACTGCATTCCTTTATTGATATTAGCTAAATTCTTTTAAAAGTGAAACACGAACGCGTTACGCATTGACTCCTGATCCCTGTATGACTAGGACTCGCAGTACTTAAGGTTTGGCGCCATCATGTGAGGACGCCAATGGTAGGAGGGGGAGAACCCAGAAGTAAGAGCCACAGTCTGTCATCGCAGAGGAGCCACCAGCGCACCGACTTCTCTGCAGGAGCTGACGACCCACTGGTTCACCACACTCCATTACAGGACACTGCTCCAAGACTTTTGTACAATGCCCTTGCATGGGGCTTCCCTATAAGTTGCCATTGCCTACTATTTCTATGATTATTGTGCACCGTTATGTATTTCAATATACTTGCACTACCACCTTCTTCCTTGACCAAGTGGTTTATTTGTATTGGTGTTTGTTTTCTCTGACCATCCACTGGATCTGAAACCAGCCACCCATAGATCACATATGGGACTGTTTCTATATCTGCACCTGTGTGATTATACACACATTGAAAACTACACTCGTGATTGAAATTGCACAGACAGAGTTGCAATATTCACTATTGTCTGTATTTAAGGTTTTATTTTATTCTTTTTATTTATCCGTCTGATTTGATGCATTTTATTTCACTATAGATAGCGTTGACACAGTATTAATACATTGTTCAACACACAGACACAAACAGGAGCGCCGGGTGAATCTCTGTCTCTTCAGCAATTCATCAACATTATAGGATAAGTAGTGGTGAGTGTAGTTGGAGAAGACACACGGGGGGGATAGACAGAGGGAGTACTGAGGAGAAAGAGAAGTGAGTGTATGTGTTTGTCTTATAATAATTACACTGTATGTTCTGTTTTGATGCAGGCATGCAATTTTGGAGTGTTAATTGCCTTATGGACCTCCTTCATCCTCCTGATGCACTGTCACCAACTTAATTATGATATGTATGAAACTATACATTTCTCAAATGTACTCAGTAATTATTTGGACAGGAATGTAACGTGACATTTATCCTGTTCTGATTGAAGTATGCATTAGGGGCAGCTCATGAACAACACCCTCCTATTAAAGACGTTAGTTTGATTAACTCTCTTAGTGTATTATATGTGAATATTGTCTTATTAAAGTATTGTTACCTTTTCAATAGTTCTCAATGATATAATTGTCGTGCTCTGAGTGTCTCAGCTACAATAATGGCCTGGCCTAAGTAATGCACCTTTAGATCTATTTTTGGAAGCCAGTACAAATTTGAAAACGTGTGTGAAAGAAGGTGGTTGTGTCTTCTTGAGATAGATGTGCAGTACTGCCAGTATACCATTGCTCAACAGACTGTCAAGCATTTGGTCATGTGTTGTGTACATGTTCCTTACACACAAGAGATGAAGATGAGATTCATAGAACATGAATATTTAACTATATCCCATTAATGTGCTAGTATGACAGTAGTCATTGCTTATTAACCAACATTGAAATTGTTGGTGGCATGTGTACTGTAAATGAGTAGAATTGATATAAAATTCTCCAAGACATTTTTGATTAGGAACAAACTTTATACATATCAGTGGAGCTGAATAAAAGAACAACGGAAAGGACAACATTTAAACACTGATATACTAATGTCGCATTTGGCGACAACTTTCTGAGCAAGCTACCCATCTATCCGAACAAGCTCCTCTCCCCCACCACATGCAGCACTTATCATCTGAGATCTGACTCCAAAAGACTTTTCATGGTCCCAAGGTTCAGCAAAGTATCCAGCTGCTCCTCCATCTCTTACTGTGCACCCCACAACTGAAAAAATCTACCGGAGACTCTCACAGTCACCACCAGTCTAAGTTCTTTCAAAACTAAAGCTCTCACACAGTTTAATCTGGTCTGTAACTGTTACATACGCCTATAATATATATTATCTTTAACTGTGCATGTAATGTCTTGTATATAATGTATACCCTGTTTACTTATGTAACTATGTATTTGTAACCATGTATTATTTGTCATCTTAACTCTATGCCCAGGACATACTTGAAAACGAGAGGTAACTCTTAATGTATTACTTCCTGGTAGAACATTTTTATAAATAAATAAAATTACTGTCGTGGTGGCTTTGCTCTCCATGCTGCCTCATGAGGCCAATATGCCAATGCTGGAATGAAAAGGGTGCAGAAGGGTGATAGAGTGATCAAACTCTCTAGTGGCCAATGATGAGGACGTGTGCTTAGATGGGACCGAGGGAACATGACCTTAATAGCCTGCTGTAATATGCAGACCATCTGGTTGATCAATGCTGAATAGCTTGTTTACACTTAAAATCCCAATGATCACCAAATAAACCAGAGGGATTGAAATACTTGTGTCACTTGATTCTTTGCTGATGAACAGAATTACGTCTCACTGGTGGATATCCCTGTAAAAGATAATTGAGTGGCTTTGCTACAATGGAATATCCATTTCATAAAACGCCGGTAAAGACCAAAGAAATCAAGGAAAGTTCTCAGTGTAGTTTAGTTCGTAGGGTGAGGTCAGTTTGGAACTGCCTCTATTTTAGTAGGATCAGTTGAAATTCCTATTTCTGTGACAACAATGTGATTAACATATGAAACAGATGTTTTAGAAAACGGACATTTACCTAATGATAATTTAAACTTTTCTCTTTTAGTTGATCCAAAACTTTTAAAAGGAGATCCTCATGTTCTTTTAATGTTTTACTGAATACAATAAGATCACCCAAATAGACGAGTACCTCATCAGATTTACAGTGGTGTGAAAAAGAAAGTACACCCTCTTTGAATTCTATGGTTTTACATATCAGGACATAATAACAATCATCTGTTCCTTAGCAGGTCTTAACATTAGGTAAATACAACCTCAGATGAACAACAACACATGACATATTACACTGTGTCACAATTTATTTAACAAAAATAAAGTCCAAACAGAGATGCCATGTGTGAAAAACTATACCTTATGATTCAATAGCTTGTAGAACCACCTTTAGCAGCAATAACTTGAAGATGCACATGGACTTCAGAATTCAGTGATTTTCCATTCAAACAACACTGACTTTTTGGAAGGATAATATTTTTATTATTCTGTGTACCATACTGTTTTCCATCTACTGTCAGATATGAGATTATCTATTTATTGTGCTTGTACTAGTGCTTGTATGTAAGCTTTTATAATTACAGGATGCATACTCAAGCATTTATACATTGTTCCCTTGCTTCATTTTGGCAATAGTTAGCCATTCTTGCCCCTAAATCATGTCTTATTAACATAGGGTTTTCTTTCTTCATTTCAGTATCTGGACATATAATAGCAATTGTATCCACTTGGGAGACTCCTGTTATGTACTCAGGAAATTCGATTTGTACATGTGTGTATCCATCATATGGATACTTTTTGTGACTTAATCCACATAATTCAAGATTCTCAATTATTGGAATAGGCACATGTTGAAGGTGAGCTTGGTAAAATTATCTATTTATAACGTTGACTTGAGAGCCACTATCCAGTAAAGCTTTTGAGTATATTCCTTCAATTTCTACTGGAATTAAATTGAAGAAGATCCTATCTATCCTTTAGGAAGCTTGTACTGATGGTGGATAACTTGTTGAAATCTTAAACTGGGGTGAATTTACTGTGGAGCTCCAGCCCACTCCTTCACTGAGTTTATTGAAAGTTTCCTGTGTGCCTTCTAGAATTAATAAGCCTTTGATTTACTTTTTGTAGTTTCTCTTGTCTCATACAAGTTTATGCCATATGTACAACCTTACCCCGTTTATAACAAAATATACTTTCACGTTGATAATTTACTTTTCTATTTGGAGTGAACATCACTGAAATTTGTCTTTCAAACCCAGATAGACTCCTTTTAGATAGTATTTTCTGGTTTGGGACCACAGTTGATGCACAACTGTTTGTGCTCTAGGGATGGTCCTATCCATTCACAATAGCTGTACTATTCGTTCTGATATAATATAAGTTCATTTTTGATTATGATCTGGAGAAATAGTGAATCTGACTTTTGATACACACTTTTTGTGCCTTTTTAGTCATAATGAAATCTTCCTTATCTCTGAATTTTCATAGCAGTTGAATGAAGGATGGTGGAGATTTAGATTTTTCACTAATTGTAACTTTATTACTACATAAATTGTAAGTGCTCCTTCTATCAATTGTCATTCAGGTTTGGTTTAATATCTCAGAATAAATCCCTCCTCAATACAATTTCATAAAGCATCTTATCAAGTCAATACAAATAAGCAGATAACTTCTCCCGCTCCTCTGGATAACTGGTTAGAAACCTACAGTATGCATTCAATCTTGAACGTCTTTTGTAATGCCATATGACATTTCTATAGCAGCAATATAGTCTGTTGCATTAAGTTATGGACTACCTATTTTCATAAATCTAATCACATCAGCTGCATGCCCTCTATGGCAGTCTACAGTATTTTGGTGTTTGATATGATCTTGGCATTACCATTCTTCTAAAAGTTGGTTTGTCTGATCTATCCATGCTCCATATTCCTCCTCACCAGCTGTCATAGGCTTTTTTTCCTGAGAATATCCTCAGTTTTCTGTAAACACCTGCTCCATAGGTTGGTTTGGTTCATTTATCAATTAATACGCTTAATGCACCCAATAAACCAGCTTCAGTTGTATGTTTAGTGGGGTCTGGGAGTACCAAGTCAAAATGATCATCAAAGGATTTTCATTGATGCATCAAAAAAATAATTTAATCTTAAAATCTATCTCTTCTGAAGGGGTAGATTTTTCGACCAGATATTCCAGGGACACAAATCTTCCAAGACCTACTTGCTGTGGAATTCTATGATTATCCAATATAGACATTTCTAATATTACAAATTTGGTTCTAGTAATATTATTGCTTTGATCTCGAATTCTGATTTTTCCAAATTCTTTGACTCAATCTAAAATGTCATAAATAGTTTTTTCATCTATTTCTTCTGGAATCAGTCCTAAGACATTTTCAGGATCTATTTCCATTTCTTGTATACATGCACTTAGTTTCTCAGTATCCATGGTTATTATCAAGTTATGGGTCAGTGAAAATAAGATATCCCAGTGACGCCTCCAAAAATGTAGTCCTTCTTAACACATAAACATGATTTATTTATTTATAAAATGTTTTACCACGAAGTAATAGATGGACAAGGGCACCGCGGAGTTTCAATGATAAAGAATTAATTGTGCCATAGAAACACACAACGTTTCTGCCTGCTGGTCTTTCTCAAGAGAAGTGGCATTAATTAAGAAAATACATAATACATTAAATAGTCCAAAAGTCAAAACACCCATGTGCAGCTGCTTTGCTTTTAATTGCCTGTCCAAATTCTTAATTAGTTGCTCATCCGGCTCCCACCTCCATAGTAGGCGTATCCCACCTATGTGGGGGCTGCCGTGACATCCGGCATCATCATCAGCATCCAATTGCTCTATCCACTGTCAGGGGCATGTCGGTGACGTTCTCAGGAGCGCCTGTCATTGTCATGTGTCCAATCGGCTCCGGGGGTGTGCGCGGTGCGTGATTATGTGTGTCTGATGTCATCGTATGGCGTTGTTCCATCCGGGTGACATCGCTCATTCGATTGCGTCTGACGTCATCCCACTATTACAATCCAGCCGGGTCCCACGGCGTGCGTCATCTCTGCTTTGTTTATCCATTGTTGCCAGGCAATGTGAATACTTCCGGCGCTCATTCTCCAGCGATCCTCCCACTGGCTGCATTGAGGCAGATGTTTATCCATATCAGGACCTGACACATATAGCAGCAATAAAAACAGCATTTCCCCTATCTCCAATGTACCACGTATCAATCTCTGAGTGATTATTAAAAAAATTCTTACTACTATACTTAAAATTGAAAGGTGGTCTCATCCTTATTCATTAAATATCTGATGAAGAAAAATTCATATTACTAGTATTGTATGTACAGTGTGTATGTTTTTATTTATATACTGTAGCGCCATTAGTGTACATAGGGCTTCAATATTGTAGTATTGTTCACAAATGTGTTTACAGTACTGGGACCCGGCTGGGGTTTAATCAAAGATCTACGTTTCGGTCCTAAAATCTCTCCTCTCTTCTCTTTATGTTTTTCTCTTCTCTCATTCTGTGTCTCTTCACTCTCTTTGTCTCTCCACTCTTTCCCTGTCTATTCTCTCTCTGTCTCTTTTAACTTCCTGTTGCAGAAGTTGGAAGGACGGTGGAGGGGTATGACGGGTTCACTCTATTAGGCAATCTTCTTCTTCTTCTTCTTCCTCCTTTGCACAACTGATTACTTGCTTATCCTCCTTCTCCCTAACTTCTTTTAAGTCTATCTTAATATACAGAAAAAGTGAGGGGTACAGTGGTTTGTACATCGCGGCTGTGGTTAAGTGGCCACGCATGCGCACAGACCTTATCTAATTGCCGCTATCACGGCAAAATAATACCAAGTGAATAATTTAAAGTGGTCACGCATGCGCATTATGTTCAAACTGTGCCAATACAGGAACTGACAAAGTGTCAACGCGTGCGCACTGGCTCTAAGTAGCGCCGGTATGAATTTGATTAAGTGATCACGCATGCGTTGTAATCTCCATTTATTTATTTATTTACTCATTTTCTCCAGCTACTGGTAATGCGCATGTGTCTACTGATAGACTTCGGGGAACTAATGGCGAATGCGCATGCTCACAAATGACGGGATCGATATGACTTAGAAGGACAGTACATACCTGACTTTTATCCAACTTGGGAAACATTCGATATACCCTAAGAGCCTTTGATGACAACAAGATGTAAATCAGTGTTAAAGATATGTTTTACAGTAGATACGCTAGCGCTTCTTTGCGCACGCGCAGTAGCGGGACGCTGATTAAGTTACCATGGTAACTATATGCCTTAAATAGCGTCCGCTAGAGCCCCACTGCAAATTTTGTCCCTGAGGAAGCTCCGTAGTAGGAGGGAAACGCGCGTTGGACGCGTGTTTGGTGATGTCAGCCCCCTTCATGGGGTTTTAATACAGTACTAGGCAGCCATTCATTAGATCAGTCAATTATATAAAAATAGGGTAGTGGCCAGGCAGGATTTGCTGCATTAGTCAAGGTCCTGTTCAAGAGTTCAAGCCAACAACCCTCATGATGGCTATTATCTATTAGACTGATCAATGTATTAGTGGGCTTTTCTTGCTCACTTAGGCTGTTTTGCACCCTTGCAGTCTCTCATTTTCCACCATCAAGCATATATATTTCAACATTAGAGACTGCTGAGTTGCCCTAGTTATTTATTCATTTAATTCATTTTTATATGTTTTCACATTTATAAATTGGTAATATATGTTTTAAGTATTGACTATTAAAGGTTAAATTTTAAATTTTGGGTAGTGTGCATGCAAGTGAATTTCTTTTGGTGTACAAACCACTGTACCCCTCACTTTTTCTGATTCACTTCAGTTCACAGTTGCACCTACCTCTCATTATCAATTGCATCATTATTATTAAGTTTATACACATTTAGTATGGTTTAAGTCGATCACTCCCTTACTCCCCGCTTTCTGTGTATCTTAATATACAAAATCGAATGGTTAGTGCTATCTACGGTGAATCTGCTTGGTCCTCAGCCTCTGGCCAATCAGATTGGTGGGTCTGACGTCACCCAACTGCCACTCTCTTCCCCCTCGGCCACACACACACACACACACACACACACACACACACACACACACACACACACACACACACACACACACACACACACACACACACCTCTCTCTCTCCCGGCGCTCATCTCTCCCTCCCGGTGCTCATCTCTCCCTCCCTCCCGGCGCTCATCCCTCCCTCCCGGCGCTCCGCTCATCTCTCCCTCCCTCCCAGCGCTCTGCTCATCCCTCCCGGCGCTCATCTCTCCCTCCCTCCCGGCGCTCTGCTCATCTCTCCCTCCCGGCGCTCATCTCTCCCTCCCGGTGCTCCGCTCATCTCTCCCTCCCGGCGCTCCACTCATCTCTCCCTCCCGGCGCTCCGCTCATCTCTCCCTCCCGGCGCTCCGCTCATCTCTCCCTCCCTCCCGGCACTCCGCTCATCTCCCTCCCCGGCTGTGGAACAGGCAGTGGCCAGGCAGGCGGCATCTGCCTCGTGGCGCCTAAAATGGCGGTGCCCGGATGGACCCCCTTCCTCCCTCGCGGTGCAGAGAGAGAAGATGGCGGCGCCCGGAAGTAGAGATAGGTGTCGCGTGTGTGTTGCTCTCCCACTCTCCCACTTCCCCCCACCTCCCAGAGCATGCTCTCTACGGCTCAACATCCCCGAGGAGCAGGAGGAGGGCGGAAGGGAGTTAATACCTCCTTTGTGCCACCGGGAGTTGGCGGAGGCCACAAGGGGGGAGACAACCAGTGGCAGGCCGAGGAGCGTGGCATGCTGGCAGGTGAGGAAATGTAGGGGGAGGAATTCATGCCTTTGACGCACCCCCCTGCCTTTGATGCCCCTCCCTGCCTTTGATGCCCCCCCCCCTGCCTTTGACGCCCCCTGCCTTTGACGCCCCCCCACCTCCCTGCCTTTGACTCCCCCCCTGCCTTTGATGCCCCCCTGCCTCCCTGCCTTTGACGCCCCCCTGTCTTTGATGCCCCCCCCTGCCTTTGATGCCCCCCTGCCTTTGATGCCCCTCCTGCCTTTGACGCCCCCCTGCCTTTGACGCCCCCCCTGCCTTTGACGCCCCCCTGCCTTTGAACCTCCCCTGCCTTTGACGCCCCCCCTGCCTTTGACGCCCCCCCTGCCTTTGACGTGGCCCCCCCGCCTTTGATGCCCCCCCGCCTTTGAAGCCCCCCCCCTGCCTTTGATGGCCTCCTTGCCTTTGACACCCCCCTGCCTTTGATGCCCCCCCTGCCTTTGAACCCCCCTGCCTTTGACGCCCCCCCTGCCTTTGATGCCCCCCCCTGCCTTTGACGTGGCCCCCCGCCTTTGATGCCCCCCCTGCCTTTGAAGCCCCCCCCAGCCTTTGATGCCCCCCCCCAGCCTTTGATACCCCCCCTGCCTTTGATGCCCCCCCTGCCTTTGACGCGCCCCCCGCCTTTGATGCCCCCCCCTGCCTTTGACGCCCCCCCTGCCTTTGACACCCCCCCTGCCTTTGATGCCCCCCCTGCCTTTGATGCCCCCTTGCCTTTGACGCCCCCCCCTGCCTTTGACACCCCCCCGGCCTTTGACGTCCCCCCTTGCCTTTGACGCCCCCCCTGCCTTTGACGCCCCCCCTGCCTTTTTACGCCCCCCCTGCCTTTGACGCCCCCCCCACCTTTGACGCCCCCCCTTGCCTTTGACGCCCCCCCTTGCCTTTGACACCCCACTCCTTGCCTTTGATGCCCGCCCCCTTTCCTTTGACGCCCCCCCTGCCTTTCATGCCCCCCTGCCTTTCACGCCCCCCCTGCCTTTCACGCCCCCCCACCCCTGCCTTTCACACCCCCCCTGCCTTTCACGTCCCCCCCCTGCCTTTCATGCCCCCCTGCCTTTCATGCCCCCCCTCCCCTGCCTTTCACGCCCCCCTCCCTGCCTTCGGGCAATGCCGGGTATATCAGCTAGTATATATATATAGCCCTGTGTAGTTTGGGCTATATTTCTGCTCTCCTCCTGGCAGTAATTCCTGTTTAAGGGCAGGTTGCCAGGGGTAATCATGGATTTTCCCTGCTTCAGTGAAGGTAGGTCACCTGACCCTGTGTCCAATCAAGAGACACGGGGGCGATGCCTGCTGAAGCTACTTAGAGCACTGTCATTTCATATTTAGTTTATTTATTTATAATATATTTTACCAGGAAGTAATACATTGAGAGTTACCTCTCGTTTTCATGTATGGTTCTGTAGTGTCAGAGTGTGAGTTAGCTAGTGGGAGGAGAAGGAGTGGAGCTGTTAGACTATAGGGACATAGGTGGACCAAATACCTCCTGCCCTGCCTAGGGGGCAGGGGAAGAGCTAGACCCACTCTGGGTGCCCTAGGCCCAGAGTGGCGTCAGGGGGACATCCTGAAGAGAGACAGCCGGCTGAGAGTGTCTGCCTGTAACTATTGTAAGCTGCTGCTGAGGACTTGAATAAAGAGTCCTGATTTAAAGAGACAGTGTGTGAGAATGGAATCTCTCATCCCTGGGAGGGAAGTTCTGTAGTAGGGATTCCACCCCATCTCCTTGGGGCCTGCTACAGATGGAGGTTCTGCACCATTGAGGAGAACGAAGGCACAACCCCAGAAACCTGTCCTG
>NC_134483.1:83344844-83375304 GCF_040206685.1 Ascaphus truei
AGAGAGTCTGTCTGTGTGAGAGAGAGTCTGTCTGTGAGAGAGAGAGTCTGTCTGTGAGAGAGAGAGAGAGAGTCTGTCTGAGAGAGAGAGAGTCTGTCTGTGAGAGAGAGTGTGTCTGTCTGTGAGAGAGAGAGGTCAGAGAGAGAGAGAGAGAGTGAGGTCAGAGAGAGAGGTCAGAAAGAGAGTGGTCTGAGAGAGAGAGAGAGGTCTGAGAGAGAGAGGTCTGAGAGAGAGGTCTGAGAGAGAGAGAGAGAGAGAGAGAGAGAGGTCTGAGAGAGAGAGAGGTCTGAGAGAGAGGTCTGAGAGAGAGAAAGAGGTCTGAGAGAGAGAGAGAGAGAGAGAGGTCTGAGAGAGAGGTCTGAGAAAGAGAGAGAGGTCTGAGAGAGAGAGGTCTGAGAGAGAGAGAGGTCTGAGAGAGAGGTCTGAGAGAGAAAGAGAGGTCTGAGAGAGAGAAAGGTCTGAGAGAGAGAGAGGTCTGAGAGATAGAGAGGTCTGAGAGAGAGAGAGAGAGGTCTGAGAGAGAGAGAGGTCTGAGAGAGAGAGGGGTCTGAGAGAGAGAGAGAGAGAGAGAGAGAGAGGTCTGAGAGAGAGGTCTGAGAGAGATGTCTGAGAGAGAGAGAGAGGTATGAGAGAGAGAGAGAGAGAGAGAGAGAGAGAGAGAGAGAGAGAGAGAGAGGGAGAGAGGGAGAGGGAGAGGGAGAGGGAGAGGGAGAGGGAGGGAGGTCTGGGAGAGAGAGAGGTCTGAGAAAGAGAGAGAGAGGGGGGTCTGAGAGAGAGAGAGGTCTCAGAGAGAGAGAGAGAGGTCTGAGAGAGAGGTCTGAGAGAGAGAGGGCTGAGAGAGAGGGCTGAGAGAGAGAGAGAGGGCTGAGAGAGAGAGAGAGGTCTGAGAGAGAGAGAGAGGTCTGAGAGAGAGAGAGAGAGAGAGAGAGAGGTCTGGGAGAGAGAGATAGGTCTGAGAGAGGTCTGAGAGAGAGAGAGAGAGAGGGGTCTGAGAGAGAGGTCTGAGAGAGAGAGAGAGAGAGAGAGAGAGAGGTCTGAGAGAGAGAGAGAGGTCTGAGAGAGAGAGAGAGGTCTGAGGGAGTGAGAGAGATTGAGGTCTGAGGGAGAGAGAGAGTGTGAGGTCCGAGAGAGAGAGAGAGAGAGTGAGGTCTGAGGAAGAGAGTGAGGTCTGAGGAAGAGAGTGAGGTCAGAGAGAGAGAGTGAAGTCAGAGAGAGAGAGAGAGTGAGGTCTGAGGGAGAGAGTGAGGTCTGAGGGAGAGAGTGAGGTCTGAGGGAGAGAGTGAGGTCTGAGAGAGAGAGTGAGGTCTGAGAGAGAGAGTGAGGTCTGAGAGAGAGAGTGAGGTCTGAGAGAGAGAGTGAGGTCTGAGAGAGAGAGTGAGGTCTGAGAGAGAGAGTGAGGTCTGAGAGAGAGAGTGAGGTCTGAGAGAGACACCAACTGCGCACTGCAACTGTTAGGTATGTATATACACCTTTGTTTTTACTTTGGGCGCCGCGGAAAAATCCTGATCGCCTTGGGGAGCCTTGAAAAAATCCTGATTCCCTTGGGGAGCCTTGAACCGAAAAAGTTTGGGAACCACTGGTCCAAAAGACACGATGTCTAGTAACTATAAACTGGTGCACTGTATTGAGAAAGCATCCATTTAGAATTTGTCACCAACGTGATCAGAGGACAAAGCTCAATTATTATGCAGTCAACATGAGTCAAGCACATGATTACACTGTAATAAAGTAGTTAGGGGGTTACCCAGCTAATGTCACATGAATGTAAAATAGTACAAGACACCACACTAGAATCTACCACTATCAGGACCAAAGTGAACTAATGCCAGTAAAATGTTTAAGCAGTTACACCTGGATAACTAAGTGAAAAAACTATAATAAAGCGCAACAAATATTGTGATATACTCAAGCTGCAGCCTAAACACCAGCGGTTTTCCCCAAAACCGCAAATTAAAAAAACCTAAACAAAACGGTGTTCATGGCGCAAAGTGATAAAACAGTTAATATGTGCAAATAAACCCAGTGTTAGTTAGCAATGAAAAAACACATAATTCTGTAACTCCAAGTAGAAGATTCTCCAGGTCAGCAGACTCTTTGTAGACCCTCATAAGAAGAAACACAAACGCAAGGATATAGTGCATTAACATTTACTTCCAAAAATAAAAAAAAAGGATTTGCGGAGAATGCTGAAACACATAAACAGCATGGATTAGTAAAAAACAAAAAGGGTTTTTATAATATTGGAATGATTATTATGTGTAGGATGAGACAGGGTTTTTAGCACTTGTTTAATAATACAATATTTGATATCAATTGTATAAACTTCTCTGTTACTGCATACAGTCCACGATAAAATAGTTTTTTATTTTATAGTACATCGTGTTTTTGTAAGCTGATTGTTTAATTGTATTTTAAATATTAAAGCTTTGCATGTCCTTAAATAAAACATATTAGCTTACTGCATAACTTGTTTTAGTGCATACTAATTAGGAATTCAAGTATTGAGGTGCCTGGTGTGTTCCAGCTCAGGTTTTGCTAATTAGAACAAGCATTACCATCTCTGCTAATCACTGGCTCACTATGTGGGACCCAGCTGAGTTTGGCTTTATTTCTGATGCCTAAGGTGCCTTAGGTTTGGCAATAAAGGTCTCATGGAAATCCTTTTAGGAAGTGTGGGGTGTGAATCATTTAAATATACTTTGCATATCTCATTAGCATGCCTCCCAGGTATCTAAGGTATGGCCCTTTTTTTTTTTTTACCACAGGTGTCTCTATATATGTTATTTGGAGGTAGGCTTGAGGGGTTATATATAGTGCTTGGGACTATACAGTTGGCCTCCACATTCCCTCTCTCCCACCATACTGTACATAGAATCTAATAACGGATTCAGATCTTTAAAAATCAGAATCTCTCTGATAATATTCAGTGATGAAAAAAAAAATCTGCCTTTTTTAGACTGATCCGTAGCTGAAGGAAACTTGCAAATTTGCTACTAGTTCTAAATTGGTGGTGTGATTTGTCTGGTTAATTCCAATAACGAATGAGACACCTCCATGCTAGCTAGTTACGCAACCCCCGGTATTACAAGGTAACCAAACATTAGGTATATAACCTTAGGTGACTATCTTATAGGTGAGTCTCTTAGGCTGCGGTCCCAGTGTCTTCTACAACGTATGTCTCGGCGTGCACTGTGCGAACAAGCACTGCCCCTCAATGGGGCTGGGCCCAGTATGCACCTTCGCACGGAAGGTGCAGCCGCGCTGTGCTACCAGATTTTCAAAAGACGGTGGAATTGAGTTTACAGTTTGCGACGGAGGGGTGGCCACGCCCCCGCCTGCGGTTTAGCCAATGAGGGCGAACCAGCCTCATGAGGTCATGGCCATGCCCCTGGAAAACCCCAGCCATGCTCCCCCCTCCCCCCGTTGCAAACTCTGCAGTCTTGTCCCAGACCGCAGATCGCGGTGAAGCGCTGTGTATGCGCCGCCCCCCCCTGCCGGGCGTTCGTGCTACAGTGCACACTGGGACCGCAGCCATAGCTTGCTGCCCTAGTCGCGTTATTTTAAAGTCTGGATATAGTTTGTATTTACACACTTTTCCACACCACTTCTCCCCCGTGTGACTGCTGAAACAATCTGCTAGATACATGTACAGTAACAACTCATGCGAGGCAGATAGAATTGCTACTTGAGATATAATGGATGTTTGAGTATGAAACACTAGCTACAGTAATCTGCTTTGCCACATTATACTAGTAGATACAATAAAGACAGGAGTCAGCAAAGAGACATTATAATTTTATTAGAACTAGCCTTACATAATTGAATATTAGACAATTGAAGACTCTTATGAATCTTTAGTGCAACTAAACATTCTCACATCACAGCTAATGTCTTATCAAAGGGTTAATTCACTGTGATTCACTGCTGTGTACTTAAACGGTATGAGATGTTAAGGTTCATTTTTTGGTCAATATGTCACATGTCATATATTTTACTTAGTGGTCTTATTGGAGTATGTTTAGTGTTAATTTATGTTTGAAAAATCGTAAAGGTTATGTTTTTATTGTTTGCTGTTGTTGTTATAATGGACATGGAGTGCAGTCAAGGAAGAGTCTTTCTCTTTTGCATTACAAATGATATATTTATTTTGCTAGAAATGAATCTGACATTCTTATTCTCTATAACTCAAATGATTGTTTTTGAGCCAATACCACTTGCAAACCTTACTAACAGGAAAGGATATAGATTGCCATTCTACCGCTATGCCAGGGTAAGGAGGCTGGGAGTGGGACTAAGAATTCCAAGACACGTTCAGTGTGAGGGAGCTACAAAAATGTGCATAGCATGAGCAAGGTAGCTTAAGAATATGATACAAAAGCACCTAAGGAGACCACAGATGTTACATTTCACCTTTCAGCCCTCTCCTGTAACCTTATATACACTGCCTGTGTTTATTTTAAATCACATATATTATGGCATACAGTTTAAAATAAGTTCTGCTCAAAACCATTTCCAGGAAAAGGTTCCTACAGTATGTGTCAGCTCACATTGCTTTTAGTGTTTAACAGTTTATTGATTAGACGGACATGGTTGCTTGACTCGCACTATAATAAACACTTACTGCAGGCTGCCTTGTCAATATTTCTCTTTTTATCACAATATTTCTTTAGACCTGGCCTTTGCAACAAAAAAAAAACAGCTTCAATGTATGAATGTATGAAAAGTTACAAAAAGTGTATGTTTTACCAAACACAAATGGTAATCTATAATACAGAATAAATGGGGTATAATAAATTGCAAATAACTTAATGGGATTAAAATTAATAAAGGAGACACATAGACGTGTGAACGCACCCAGATTCACTTAACCAAGGTTTCACTTCAACTTTTCCAAAAGTGCTAAAATTTGGAAAAGTTCCCCCAACCTTACCATTCTTAATATTTTTTTGGGAACTTGTCCAAGTGAATGCATATTTAAACAAGATCCAGATCCTAAAATAGCTCTCCTCGTCTGTCAATATTTTAGGCCATGGAATTGAGTTTGCCTTTTACTGGGTGAACTGCTTGGGAATTTTTAAAGCTGTGCACATCTTTATTTGCCAAAAAGGGGCATATTTTGCATGGTTTTCGAACTTAAAGCAACGTATTTGCACATATCAAAAACATTTCAAAGATCACAAATTTCCATTAAGATGTATGTTTATAGTAACACCATCAATTTTGTCTTGGATCAATGTATTATGGTGCTACATGTCAAATTTCCTGTGGCTATTATAAGAGTAATTAAAATAGCAATCAACCCCAGAAGCCTATACAAGTTTAACTCATATAATGATTGTTCCTTGCCCAGTTAGCATATCCTGCTCTTTAAAAAAAAATTATAATAATAATTATCGTGTGTAAAAAAAACATGGTTCTAGATTCTGAGGTCATCACCTTCTTTCTACAACGGGCTCTGGGGCGAGCTTCAATTGAACCTCCTGGACACTTCATATTTCAAAGGCTTATATCAGGCTTGTATCTCCTAACCATAGATTAGAAGAATAAAAACAGCTTTGGAAATAGTGAACCGAGATCCCTTAATCAAAGTAAAAACAGATATAATGCAAAAACGAAAATAGCGATCAGCGTGCTTCTATAAGAGTAGGTGCTTGGTGTAGCATTACAATGAATGTATCAAAGTGTAACAGTTTTCCCTTCAATTTTTGTCACTTAAATTGTGCAGCCCTTAAGTGACAGGTAACCCTTACGTGAAATAGATCAGCATCAGATCTAAGAAACGCAAAAAGTTCATACATTTGATGCTGGTGCACAATGACATATACCTCAGTGTTTGATATGTGCAGTATATGTGTGTTACACAGGAATGAATATGTACAGAATCAGTGACAGTTTCACACTCTTAAAAGAGTATTACTGAAGGGTGACTTTTTGAATTAATAGTGAAACACTGCTCATAATCATATATCGTCTAAACAAGACAACACCACTTAATAATAATAATCATAATAATTAAAAAAAATATACAAGATCCTAGAAATCACTGTCCCACATGACCCAGTATATATATTGTTAGGCAAGCCAATAGCCAACATTCCCCGAAAAAAAGCTAGAGTACTAACCCAAATGTTAAATGCTACACGGTGTACAATTGCCAAAAATTGGAAACAACCTGCCCCCCCATCCTTAAACCAAATAAACAATAAAATCTGGCATATAGTTTATATAGAAAAACTCTCAGCCTATCTGAATGGCTCGACCTCACAATTCTCTGAGATTTGGGCTCCTTGGTTTCGCCATGCAGGTATATCCCCATATATAGATTAGAATACTTGGAACAGAGTGATATGTGACAATTAAATTGTTGTGTACAATGCTATATTTTTACAAATGCTATCCCTTCCCCCCCTCCCCTATCCCCCCTTTTATATGTTATATGTTTTGTTAATTTTTCTTTTGTATGAAAAAAAAAGGTTTAATAAAAATTTAAGTAAAAAATAAATATATATATATATATATATATATATATATATATATATATATATATATATATATATATATATATATATATATATATATATATAGCAAATGGAAATATTACTGTATGCTCATTTGCATGTCTTAGACAGGTCTGCAACCCCACAGCACTTCCACTGCAGCAAGAGATTCTGGGAAATTACATGTAAATGAGCACACAGTGCCACCTTTTGCTTCAACATGGTTCCCTATAGGCTTAAGCTTGCTACAAGTTAAGTTATGGTGGGTCCCTTGCTGCAGTGGAAGTGCTGTGTGCTGGGTGATAATGGGGAAAGGCGGGGTTGCAGACCTGTCTAAGACATGCAAATGAGCATAAAGGTAATATTTCTATTTGCTATAGGCTTGGCTGTGGAGGGTTTTTGTCACTTTTTTTACCCACTGTAACTTAACTAAGTATGGTAAAACCTATCCCTTGCTTCATTTTTTTGCATAGCCAGTATAACCAACCCCACACTGAGGAGATCCATTAAGGTCGAAACAGTCTGTCTGTGTCTGGGTTAACTAACTACGTATCTTAACCCTGGCTGTGCTCAAAGCTGTTACCATGCAGCAAGCTTAAGCTTATAGGGGAACCAAGTTGAATGGTTTTGAAGCAAAAGGTGGTACAATGTGCTTATTTGCATGTAATTTCCCAGAATCCCGTGCTGCAGTGGAAGTGATGTGTGATAATGGTGAAAGGCGGGGTTGCAGACCTGTCTAAGACATGCAAATGAGCATACAGTAATATTTCCATTTGCTATATGCTTTGCTGTGGAGGGTTTTTATCACTTTTATTTACCCACCATAACTTAACTAAGTATATATATAGATATATATAATGGTGTTTCCCCCTCCCGGTGAGAGATTTGTCCATTACTACGGTGTATGGTGCATATACCTGCTGGCAACAGGAGGGCTGAATGTCCGCCGATGGTAGTGGGGACACAGGACTAGGCTTCTGGGGTTCATACCCCACATATCTCTTTAGCAGTGCAGCGCCTCCATCTGCCGTAGGCTCCAGGACCTGAAGGTGATCTCCCACGGTAGAACTTATTACCTCTCCTCCCCAGTAATGTCACGCACCAGGCAGGAGGTACTGTATATAACAACAGGAACGGTTTATTGTCTTCTGTACAGCACAGTTACATAGCAGAGGTATGGTCCACATAACTCTTCCCCAGAGGGAAGAGCACAAGGGAAGGCCCCAATCTCAGGCTCCCAGTTGTGTGACCTGACTTCCTCAGTGGGGAAGGACACTACCAAATTTAGGGCAATCCTGCCTTTAAGTACTGCCAGGAGGAGGGCACAAGGTCTGGCTCATGATTGGTCATGCCCAGGCCTGATGTCACCACCTCCCGCTGTCACTCAAATGGAGCTCCTCGGAGGGGGAAAACCCCATATCAACTACTAACAACGTGATTGTACCAGGGTTTACTGCCAGCCCATAGGCAGAATAGTAGCCATCAGGTGACCTGGATATATATATATATATATATATATATATACAGTGTTCGACAAACCTATACATTTGCTCGCCCCGGGCGAGTGGATTTAACCCCCGGGCGAGTAAATATTGGCCCAAGCAGCACACGTTTGGTACTAGGTGGCGAGTAGATATTTTTGTGTGGCGAGTAGATTTTTTGGTGATTTGTCGACCACTGTATATATATATATATATATATATATATATATAACAGTTTATAGTATCACTATCGGCGCTTGAAGACAACAGGAATCCCTAATTCCTGAAAAACAGATGGCTGTTTGAATCAGAGGACTAGAAATGGATTTCTGAACTAAGAACTGCATTACCTCTGATCTAAAAGGGAAGTACCACAATCCCATAGGGGTGAGCGCGAACGGGCCTGGGCATGGGGGTTTCTTTGTTTTATAGTTGCTCCTTTGAGTTTTTTGACATATTCATTTTTTGGGCAATAGACCGCCTCCCCTTGATTTTTGATCCCCTTTTTTAGGTTTTGAGTTTCTTTTTTCCCTTTTTTTTGATGCACAGTTTTTCCCCCGCCTCTCAACATTTCATACAGTGGTGGATACGTATGAATTCCTCATTGATGTACTCTGTATATGTATTGTGCAGACTCACAGTTACAATTCTTATATTGGACTATTTTGTTCCTATGTACTATCCCCTGTAATGTTTATGCTTGTGTAACATGGTATGTATAATCTGCCTTTCTTTCCCCGTCCTGTTATGTAATTCATGTTTGTTGCAGGCAGTAACAGGTTAATTCTATGGGTTTGTGCCCCACCCATGCTCCTCTATGATGGACAGGAGTAAGGTGATGACTCACTGCCTGTGTAAGCCTATCAGGAATAGGTATAGACCATCCTGCTTGTGCTCTTGAAGAGAAAGGAAATCCTCTTCCTACTCTGGAAGAGAGATGAAGCAGAGAGCTGTCAGTCTCTCCTATGGCAGGATGAGCATGCTCACCCCCAGCTTCTGAGCTGGGGGAACATCAGACTCAGCCACAGAGTTGCCCTATACTACCAGGGGCAAAGCATCATCCAGAGGTATGGAGCCTCTGAGACCTTGCATCGCCGTGAGAAGATCTGCAGTGTATGCCACCCAATAAAGACCCTGTTCAGAATATACCCCTGTCTGAGTATCAGTCCTTGGGCAGGGGAAGAAAGAGTGCAATAGTGGGGGATGACCTCTGAACTCCTTGGAGCCCACTACTGCTGGAGGCGCAAGCACCAAGAGAATGAACTAAGATGATATCCAAAGCCTGTCCTGGTCTCCACAACAATGCAGACAGCTCAGATCTCCTGGAGCCAAAAGGTATGCCTCAGCGCCACACAGTAACAAAAGAGTGGATCTCCCAGAGGGCGAAAGGGGGTGGGGGGGGAAAACTGTTTTACACTTGTATTATTAAAATGATTAAAATGATTTCTTTATTGACACTCATACTCACTTGGCTTCTATTGAAATACCATAAAATAAATGCCTTTCTTCAAGCGCTGAGGACACCTTTTCTTACTTTCCATAATCATAGACCTATACCAAACTGTACGTGTTTGTGTTTTTCATAAGGATATGCTATCTCATGCACAACCTACTAGCTTTTGTATTGCATATACTGTATTTTGCTAGGTACTGTGCCCTAGTAAATGGTAGACATGTGGATTACCAACTATAAGATATTATTACAAAGAACACATAATACATAATCATGGGTTTTCTATTTCCAATATTTGAACCCTGCAATAAACCTTCCTCAATAGACCATAGTGGCTTTTAGTAGACTGTATATTCATAGTCCGTACTGTATACATTTGTATTGGTATCTTTCTCCTTTATTTATCTGGCCCCCTGTACATCTTGACTGCCACCTCTCAAGTTACACCCATTACTATTTACTGTCTCTATTTTCAGCAAAGTTCTTGCAGTCTGTCTACTGTACAACGTAACCCGACTTTCTCCCTGTCCCCAGGAATCACGGGAAAACACAAAACATTTGACTGTCCTGCTTTGCAATTAGCAAAGCACTGTGAATCCATTCAGATAAAAAGCAAAATATACAAAATAACTAAACCTTCACAAAATGTTGGCAATTTTCCAAGCAGGAAAAGGAAAAATTCTGTGCAAAAAAGGAAAATTCTGCTGTCAAGACTGGATCGGCAGGCTCGTGCACATTTTTCTTTTGATGGTGAGACTTACTATATTTCTTGACACAAAAGCCCAGAAAGACTGCAGTGTGGTATTTTGCTAAATATCAGCCCGTATCAGCCCACTCATGTTGGCTTTAGAAATGTGTTATAAATAAATTGACTTCACATACCCAAATGTGATCAAATGTGATTTTTCTTAGTGTGATCAATCACAATTTTCTGTCTTGAAGCCTCATACTGTAGATGGGAAAAAAGCAAGAAAAGGCAAAAGCTTCCCCACTGACTGTCTGTGGGTCATGTTTTATAACACTGACAGTGACATGTTGAAGGGGTAACCTCTTGGTGATTGATGCCTTTTTTTATTTATTTACCAAAATATGACACCTATCAGTATTTTTGAATTCTTTAAAGTTAGTTTGTACACACAGGCTGGGAGTCGTTAATGTGTGATCTGTGCCCAAATCTGCAATATCTGCCATTGACTTTAATAGCTGGTATTGTCAATTCAGGCACAATTGCACGGATCACACTTTAATGACTTCTGGCCATAGTGAGAAAATAATTGAGCGTGTGGGACTAGCTCTGGCTACTCCCATTGTGTGATGTCACTGTGTTTTCTACAATGGCTTGAACAGCTAGTGCTCCCCCAACTTGTCTTCCCCTGCTCTTATCTTCATTGGCTCACTGAAAAGGACAGAGGTAAAGAAAATCCTTGATTGTCCAACACTCCCTTAATCAGTAGCGTAACTACAATTTTTGGACCTTCCTTCAAGTTTTTTAAAAGGCCCCCCAAATAAAAAAAATGCGAAATATAGGTATGTATGTATATCTTTATTTATATAGCGCCATTAATGTACATAGCGCTTCACAGCAGTATTATACGTGACAATCATATACATAACAAATAATATAGATAACACATAAAGGGGAGAAGTGCTTCAGACATAAAAGTAACATTTAGGAAGAGGAGTCCCTGCTCCGAAGAGCTTACAATCTCATTTGTTGGTAGGAAGAACGTACAGAGACAGTAAGAGGGCGTTCTGGTAAGTGTGTCTGCAAGGGGCCAAGGTTAATGTATGAGGTGTTAATTATCAGTCATGGAGCTACTCATATATTTCCTTAAGCAGGTGTGTTTTGAGGTGAGTCTTAAATATGGATAGAGATGGTGCTAGTCGGATATTAAGGGGAAGGGCATTCCAGAGGTGTGGGGCAGTCAGTGAGAAGGTTTTAAGGTGGGAAAGGGCTTTAGATACAAAGGGGGTAGAGAGAAGACATCCTTGAGCGGAACGCAAGAGTCGGGATGGTGCATAGCAAGAAATTAGGGCTGAGGTGTAAGGAGGAGTAGAAGAGTGTAAAGCTTTAAAAGTGAGGAGGAGAATTGAGTGTGGGATATGGGATTTGATAGGAAGCCAGGAGAGGGATTTCAAAGGGGAGACGCTGAGACACATTTTGGAAAGAGTAGAGTGATTCTGGCAGCAGCATTTAGGATAGATTGTAGGGGAGACTGGTGAGAGACAGCAGGAGATTTCAGCAGTCAAGACGGGAGAGAATGAGGGTCTGAGTTTTCCCAGTCGAGCAGCAGAGGAAAGGGCGTATCTTGGTAATATTGCGAAGGAAGAAACAACAGTTTTTTTCTACCTTTTGAATGTGACAAGAGAATGTGAGAGAGGAGTTGAGTGTGACCCCTAGGTAGTGTGCTTTGACTACTAGGTGAATGATAGTACTTCCAACAGTAATGTGGAAGGAGGAAATAGGGCCAGGTTTGGGAGGAAGTATGAGGAGCTCTGTTTTTGCCATGTTAAGTTTAAGTCGGCAGAGGGCCATCCAGGATGATATAGCAGAGAGGCATTCAGAAACTTTAGTCTGTACAGCAGGTGTAAGGTCAGGGATAGATAGGTATATTTTGTGTGTCATCAGCGTAGAGGTGATATTTGAAACCAAGAGATGTGATTAGGTCACCTAGAGAGAGTGTGTAAAGAGAAAAGAGAAGGGGTCCGAGGACAGAGCCCTGGGGTACCCCCACAGAGAGATCTATAGAGGAGGAGGTGTTTGCAAAAGAGACACTGAAAGTATGATGGGAGAGGTAAGAGGAGATCCAGGATAGAGCTTTGTTAAGAATGACAAGTGTATGGAGAAAGTGAAGGAGAAGAGGGTGGTCCACAGTATCAAATGCTGCAGAGAGGTCGAGTAATATGAGCAGAGTATAATGTCCTCTGTCTTTGGCAGCATGGAGGTCATTAGTTATTTTAGTGAGGGCTGTTGAGTGGAGTGAGCAGTGTGGAAGCCAGATTGTAGAGTGTCTAGGAGAGAATAGGTGTTGAGAAACTGGAGCAAGCGAGAGAATACAAGATGTTTATGGAGTTTCGAGACAAAAGGCAGGAGGGAGACAGGTCGATAGTTAGAAAGACAGGTAGGGTCAAGCTTGTTGTTTTTGAGTAATGGTATAACTGTTGCATGTTTGAATGAAAAGGGAAAGGTACCAGAGTAGAGGGCGGAGTTAAAAATGTGTGTAAGCGTAGGGATTATAGTAGGTGCCAGATGTTTTAGGACATGGGAGGGAATGGGGTCAAGCGAGCAGGTGGTAGAGGGAGAAGAGGAGATCAGCAACGACACATCCTTCCCTTGTGACAGCGGATAAAGAGTCAAGGAATGCAGGAGGAGAGTTAGGAAGAGGTGTAGGATGGGAGGAGGATACAGAGGGGATGACAATAAAGAATAGGTGATGGTGCGCAGCTAATACCTAGTAAAACACAACCAGTGAACAGTGCACAGTGAACATAAACAATATTGTTGACCTTAAATGTGAGGATAACACTAGGTGTGGGTCTGCAGCCTTTCTTCGGGGTGGCTCGACACCCTTGGAACTAGACAAAAAACAAAAGAACAGGGCGCACAACGCACATAGTGATGTATAGTTTAAAAAGTGATTTTATAATCAAAAGTAAATAGTTCTGCGTACATCAAAGTGAAAATAAATAGGCAGTTGGTTAATGGGTTTACCACACCAGGCGACGACTGGAGGCGACACTCTGCACTTGATCTCAAGGAGTGATGGGTCAGCAAACGTCTCGTCTGATAGTCACTCCACACGTGTGGAATCCAAGACTCTCCATCTCAGGGTGGCATGTGGGTCAGTCCCAAGGTAAAAGTCCCGGAGCACAGAGTTCAAATCGGCATGTAGCAGCCTCCGTCAGTGCCCACACAGCTGAACGCCAATCGCATACCGCTACTCCTTGTGGGGCGCCCGGCGATGACGTCACGGATCGACCATCCACTTCCGGGAGGCGCCTGCTGGAGTGCACAGTGTGCGGGCCGCGCAGGATACACGTAGCGACACAGGATGCAATGCACGCAATGTACCAATGTGGAAACAGCAGCACTGACTCTCAAATAAAAAATGGTGGAACACACACAGAAAGTGTTCTAAAGGCACAGGGGTACAGAAATACGAGCAAAGACACCCTCCATGGTGGGTGTCTTTGCTCGTATTTCTGTACCCCCGTGCTTTTTAGAACACTTTCTGTGTGTGTTCCCCCGTTTTTTATTTGAGAGTCAGTGCTGCTGTTTCCACATTGGTACATGGCGTGCATTGCATCCTGTGTTGCTGCGTGTATCCTGCGCGGCCCGCACGCTGTGCACTCCAGCAGGCACCTCCCGGAAGTGGATGGTCGATCCGTGACGTCATCGCCGGGCGCCCCACGAGGAGTAGCGGTATGCGATTGGCGTTCAGCTGTGTGGGAACTGACGGAGGCTGCTACATGCCGATTTGAGATCTGTGCTCCGGGACTTTTACCTTGGGACTGACCCACATGCCACCCTGAGATGGAGAGTCTTGGATTCCACACGTGTGGAGTGACTATCAGACGAGACGTTTGCTGACCCATCACTCCTTGAGATCAAGTGAAGAGTGTCGCCTCCAGTCGTCGCCTGGTGTGGTAAACCCATTAACCAACTGCCTATTTATTTTCACTTTGATGTACGCAGAACTATTTACTTTTGATTATAAAATCACTTTTTAAACTATACATCACTATGTGCGTTGTGCGCCCTGTTCTTTTGTTTTCTGTTTTTTACAGAGGGGATGGCCTGACCTATGGATTCCACCTTTTCCTTGAAATAGTCAGCAAAGTCCTGAGGTGAGATGGAGGAAGAAGAACAGGCAGCAAGAGGATGGTCTGATTAGGGAGTCAAAGACAGAGAAAAGTCGGTGTGGATTAGACTTGTGCATGTTGATTAGTGAAGAAAACTAGGTTTGTTTAGCTCGAGAGAGAGGGCAGATAAGAAAGGAGTTCATGTGAACTGAGAAGTGGCGAAGTGTCACGCTGCGCTCACCACAAACAGGACTGAAGACCGCGGGGCTGAGGTGGGGATGGAAAGACACCGACCCACAACCACGCAGTCCGGTCCGGAATGCATAGTCCAAGTCGTACAGCGTAGTAGGGTTGGAGAGGTCAGGGTAATCAGGGTACTTGCCGTAGTTCTGGGTTGGAGAGTGGAGGATGGTAGATTTTCGTAGCCAAGGTCCAGGGTCAGAGAAGGTAGAATGGTCAAGGGACGAAGCCGGGGTCAAAGCGTAGGAGAGTGTAGGAATCCGAAGAACAGCCAAAGGTCAGGACAGGAGAGAACAGACAGGAAAAGGCCAAGCAGGGATCAAGACACAACGAAACAGCAGCAGTGAGCACAATGCATAAACAGGGGTTTATGCTCAGCAAGGAAGGACAGACAGGAGTAGGTATATATGGAGGAAAAATCCAATTACCTTACAGGGGTGTGATCCGGTCCTCCAATGGTGTCAGGGAGGTAATTAGCTGAAACAGCCTACAGGTCAGGCTTCCCTGGTAACTAATTGGGTGCTGGGCAATGCGCGGTGCGGAGCGCTGACGTCACGCGGACGTTTGGCCGAGATTCCTCCCCGTGGGAGGTGCCGACGGCTCCCTTCAGAGCATGCGCGCACCGGCTTGGCAGTGGGCGGGGACGTGGGTCTGCTGTGTGACGTGTCAGCCGGGCGGGTTCCGGCAGGGGTTGTGGCGGCTGTTACGTGAAGGAAGGAGAGATGGAGATATACCTGTATGAATAGAATTACAGAAATAATGAGGTTGGTTGAAACAACTGTGTATTTTGAAAATAAGTGAGGTCAAAGCAAATAAACAGTAGTGGTGGCATGGCAGCAATAGTTTAGTGCTGAGATGTGCAGCCTGGGATAGATAATGTCCTCCTTTCCAGCATAGTTCAAAATCCAGGATTCAGGGCCATTAGGTGTTGTATTGTCCACTTGTTTCACTCCTGTTGAACTCCCTGTTCAACTCCACACTGCATTCTACTTAAAAAATACTACTTTAAATGTATGCTGCTTGCCCCTGCATTGCTGCTCCCCCAGTGTGTCTCTAGCTATATAGGTCTTACAAGTCACCTGACTGAATTAAGTTCAACACAACAAGCTCAATTAGCATGTGAGGCACTGTAACAGGGGAGTTATCCCTGTTCAGAAAATGTGCCTCTAATCCAGCAGTGTGGTGGTTAACTTTTGGTAGTCAATTAAACAACACCACCTGCCTGATTAGGTTTCTTAGAAAAGCATGTCTTTGAGACAGGAAGTGAGATTGTTCCCTAGTCTCACAAGTTGTGGGTCTGACCATAGGGACAGATGTCTTGAAGCCTGCCAGAAGAAACAGCACGCTGCCTGCAAGGCACAGGGGAAAGAACCTCTAAACCTGAATGCTGACATAGCCTGAGGAAAAAGGCAGCAACCCAGGAACAGAGAAGACTTTCCCCCGAACTACAAGAAACAGATAAGACTTTCCTTTATAAGACTTTTGGTATATCTGCACATATCAAGATATATGTTTGGGGCTGGGAGACAAGCTTATCTAAAGGGAGTTGTGGACTGCATAGGTTTCACTAGAAATACTCCCAAGTGGAACAGAATCGTTGTTTCACCCCTTTTTTGAATATGTTTGGATGTTTTTTTCTTATGTTAAAGGAACAGGCGCAATAAAAGCCTTATTTAATTTCACCTTAACAAGTCTCCCTTGCATACCTCTGCGCACGTCCTCCTCCAGGCACATTTAAACAAATGGTACTTCTAAGAGGCTGTCAGGGTCGCCTAGACCTCCTGCCTAGCCATAGCTTCTTTGTCCACTGGGTGTGCTGCTGCCTTCTGTTGGCTATGGGTTCCTCTGTCTGTCTGTCTTTTTGTTGCTCCTCTCTCTGTCTTATAGTTTGGTTTCCTGTCTGTTTCCTTAGTCTTTGCTTCAAGTCAGACTCCTATGCACATGCCTCTGTCTTTGATCCTGATCTGTTCCTGTACCTGTATTTGTAGTCTGTTCACAGTAAAAGCCCTTGCTAGTAATCTGGCTTGTCCCTGTTTGTTCCTTGCTCCCCGGTCTCAGTCCCTGCTCCCCGGTCTCAGTCCCTGCTCCCCGTTCTCAGTGCCTGCTCCCGGACCTGTCCTGCCCTGCCTGTCCTGTTCCAGTCTCCTCGTTGCCGACCTCTGCTCGTTACCTGACTTCGCTACCTGCCGCCTGCCTCGGACCCATGCTTGTTACCTGACTTCGCTACCTGCCGCCTGCCTCGGACCTCTGCTTGTGACCCCTACTTCGCTTCCTGCTGTTCCGGCCACCGAGATCCTACCCGCCACAGGAGTCTCCCGTGACAGAAAGCAAAGGCCACTTCTGCACCTCGCTAGAACAGATTCTTCTTCTGCTTGCACCCCTTCCTGCCAGCTGCAGCAGATCACATCCGTATGGTTGAAGATAAGTACTTTTGTTTCTTTTTTGGAAATCCAAGTTGGGGTTTTGAAAGGTTTTTTTTGTTGTTGCTGCTAAGTGTTCAGCAAGAATTATTGTGTTCATAACGAAAAAACATTTCTGCTGAGACTAGAACTGTTGCTGCAGAGACAAGTGCACCTTTCTTTTAGGTTTTTTTTTCCCTTTTGTGCAGTGCCTGGGTTTACCCCTGCAGTACCTGTTGCCACCTTTTAGACTCTGACTTTTCATTCCCTGGACAAGGCATGTCTCTGCATCCCTGGTTGGACCACTGCTGTTCACAGGGTTCCCATTTCAAAAGACAAGAGTGCTTCCATTATTTTGTTACTGCATGCTGTAATTTTTCCTGCAATCTATAGTTCTTCCGATTGGTTCTAAGGTTTCAGGTTTACCTGCAAGTTCCCCTAAAGTTTGTTTCTCTGCAACATATGATATTCCTACGTCTGATATCAAAGGTTTCAGATTTAACTGCAGGGTTCTCTGTCTGATATTCCTATGTCTGATGTCAAAAGTTTCAGATCTAACTGCAAGTTTTCTCTGTAGTAGTTTTCTTTGTCTATATGATATCCCTACGCCTGATGTCTAAAGATTCAGATTTATCTGCAGGTTCTCTTTGTCTGTATGATTTCCCTACGCCTGATTTCTAAAGTTTCAGATATAACTACAGGTTTCTCTGTCTATGTTTTTTTTCCCTTGCATTTATAAATGTCCGTGACTGATGCTAAAGTCTCAAAAGGTCAGCTCTCCTATCTTGTGTCTCTCTGTGTCTAATATTCCTGTTGTTCATTCTAATGCTTCTGCTTTAAAGACACATTTTCTGCATTACTGGTTTCTTGGGAAGTTTCGTTTCCCTACAGTATGTCTGAAGTTATGGCTCCCACTCTGAAAACAGTCTTAAGAAGTAAATGTGAACACAGTACCACTGATTCTTCAGAACTTCTCAAAGCAAGGAAGAAGAAGAAAAAGAAGGGAGGTATTACTGTGGAAGTTGAAACTAAGGATGAACCTTTAACCCCAGAGTCTGCATGTGATGAAAGAGATATGCTGCAGCTTAAGGCAACTCACAGATTTATCCCAAGAATAGTGGAAGAAAAGAACGATGTATTAATCCAGGAAAAGATGCCCTAACTCAGACACTTCAATCTGCACGAAAAGAGATTGATTGTCTTCATGGACGTTTAGATAAAGCGCAAGAAGCCAAGGCTGCACTACAGAGCTGTCTATCCTCAGCAATTGCTAAGTGTGTTCTCCAGGAAAAAGAAAAGCACCAGTTGGAGAGTGACCTGGATGTCATGTCAGGTGAGCTGGAGAAGGCATATGCTGATGCTGCTGAGAATCGGCGCCTCGCTTCTAAAAGTAACGAATTCCTGGAAATCTCTATGAAGGAAATTGACAGGCTTAATACAGAGCTTAAAGTCTCCCAGGAGGAGATTTGCTACTTCAAAAAAGAGATGGAAGTCGTTCGGGAGGAGAGATGCTACTTGAAAACAGAGATATGTTCTATGAGAGACGCCTCCGAAGAGTTAAATAGTAGGTTTGAAACTATAAACCAAATGAGTAAGAACTTCTCTGTCCAAGCCAGTGAAGGAGATAAAAGACTCCATGAATCAGAAGAGGAGAAGAGACTATTGATAGAAGAAAAGTCAAGGATGCAATTAGCGCTGGAAAAGCAGAGGGTGACTGGGAAAAATAAAAATATCAGTTGGAGAATGACAGGGTGATCTTGTCAAGTAAGCTGGAGAAGGCCTACGCTGATTCTGCCCAGTACCAGACTTTCATGGCTCAAGTTGATGCAGCACTGGAAGCATCTCAGAAAGAGGTTCACAGGCTTACTACAGAACTGGAAGCCTCTAAGGAGAAGAGTTGCCACTTCAACACAGAACTATGTTCATTGAGAGAAATCTTCGAAGGGTTAAGTATCAGTTTTGAAACTGTAACCCAAGAGTGCAAGAATCTCTATGTCCAAGTCAGTGAAGGAGATAAGAAACTCCATGAATTAGGAGAGGAGAAGAAACAGTTGGCCCAGGAAAAGTTGGACGTGCAGACAGCACTGCAGAATGCAGAGAGAGTGCTGCAAGAAGAACGTATCTCGCTGGAGCAGCGCACACAAGCAGAAAATATGCTGCAGAGTCAGCTGCAAGAATTGCGTACACATCTACAGGACACCAAGGAGAAATGGGTGAATGCTGAAGAAAAGCAGCGAGTTCTGCAGGAAGAAAGTTTCCAGACTGCCTACAAAATAAAGATGCTGCAAGATTATTTGAGTACCCAGTGTGTCCCCAAAGAACAGCATGAGGAGCTGAAGGCCACACTGAGCATAACCAGAGCCTCGCTGGAGGAAGAGCTAAAGCTAGCAGCTGATCACACATCTCAGCAACTCATAGCGCTGCAGGCGCAAATCGCTGAGCTCAAGACACAGCTTGCCAAAAAGGAGGAGAGAGAGAAGGTGTCCGTCTGTTAAGTGGCTGGCCTGACACAGCACTATGAGGTAAAAATGGCCGATGCCTGCAAATTATTGGACCACACAGCCTGTGATAAGGTCTGGCTGCAGCTGGAGCTGTACAATGCCCGGGAGGAGTACCGGCAGCTGCAGATCAGAAATGAAGAAGATGCAACATATTTAAGCTTTACTCTGAGTCAGCTGGGGGATATGGAGTCGCGACTCAATTCCAAAAAAGCTGAACTGACAACTGCTTTGAGTGGGAAAAGAAGTGCAGAAGGACAGCTTCAAGAGCTGAAAACTCGAATAGCTGTTTATTCATTGGGTGATGCCACGAAACGGCAGTCGCAAGAGGAGACCATGGAGAGCGAACTCTGTGTCCCCAATGACTCATGTGGAAAGGCTGCAGCTGTCCTTGATGCCCACATTCCTGATGTCTCTGCCCCTGCTTTTGGGTTGAACGCACCCATTCAGAGGTTCCTTGCAGCAACCAATCTACCTGTGGAGTACCCTCTGCCCGCTGACAAACCACCAGAGGTGGGTCACCTTGAGTCCACTTTTCATCAAGGCCTCCGGGAAGAGCCTGGAGGATCGTCCGAAGAACGCTCTCGAGAGGGGGGAGTAATGTCAGGGTCGCCTAGACCTCCTTCCTAGCCATAGCTTCTTTGTCCACTGGGTGTGCTGCTGCCTTCTGTTGGCTCTGGGTTCCTCTGTCTGTCTGTCTTCTTGTTGCTCCTCTCTCTGTCTTATAGTTCGGTTTCCTGTCTGTTGCTTTGCCTTTGCTTCAAGTCAGACTTCTATGCACATGCCTCTGTCTTTGATCCTGATCTGTTCCTGTACCTGTATTTGTAGTCTGTTCACAGTAAAAGCCCTTGCTAGTAATCTGGCTTGTCCCTGTTTGTTCCTTGCTCCCCGGTCTCAGTCCCTGCTCCCCGGTCTCAGTGCCTGCTCCCCGTTCTCAGTCCCTGCTCCCGGACCTGTCCTGCCCCGCCTGTCCTGTTCCAGTCTCCTCGTTGCCGACCTCTGCTCGTTACCTGACTTCGCTACCTGCCGCCTGCCTCGGACCCCTGCTTGTTACCTGACTTCGCTACCTTCCGCCTGCCTCGGACCCCTGCTTGTTACCTGAGTTCGCTACCTGCCGCCTGCCTCGGACCCCTGCTTGTGACCCCTACTTCGCTTCCTGCTGTTCCGGCCACTGAGATCCTACCCGCCACAGGATTCTCCCGTGACAGAGGCTGTTATCCTGCCAAGGTATTACAAGTTGAATTTAGTCAAATAGACATATCAAGGGGTGATTAGGAGACAGAGAATCAAATATGGGTAGAGTGTAGAGTTCAACCGGGCCACCTATTTTGCGGTCTTTGCGGGCCCCAGCTCTTGCCCCCCTCCCGCTCCCCTCACATTGCGAGGTTTAGCTGGACAGTTGTTACGCCACTGCCCCTATTCAAAGGCTCCTCAGAAATACAATTTTTAACACAAGCAGCCAGATCTATGCTTTTAGCATTGTTAGGCTAGTTTAATGGAACCAATTAAATCATTAAATAGTTTACAAAAGTTTTTTTTTTTTTAACCTGGCTTTATGAGATTGCACCTTTAACCTCCGTTTCAATGTAGTATGCGATTGGTTTTCCAACAGAGATTCAATCACGTACAGCTCCAAGAAAAATAAGCGAAGGGCAATGACGTATTGTGTACATCATAAGGGCCCCTAGTGTAGCACTTTTCCTATATGATACTGAAGGGATAAATAAAGTCCCCTGTCTGAAGAATTTACTGTCAACTTGTTTGAACCTTATTAAATGGAGTTATTAAGTGATCATTTACAAGGTCACAAGACAACTTCATTTTCGTCTCCCACTATGAAATCAGTCCTGTCAACCCTAGGCCACTCTTCAGTAAAGGAGAATTAAAATGTTCTTTAGACATATGCCAAAGTTATTTCAACTGACTGTAAAGAGTTTGCCAGTAGACATGTAAACGTGTTCTATTTTTCATTGTTTTAATTCTTTAACACTTTATGACAATCCTCTGTTTGATAAATCCTATTCAAACTTTGTAGGTTCTTGTGACAGAGTGAAGTCAACTCCTATCAGTTACGCCTGGGAGACATATGTCTGAGTGCTTCATCCAGCAATCATAGGGGTTAACTTAGGTAGTCAGGAAGTAAGCTGACACCTGAGAGCCAGAAAGGTAGAAAAGGATCTTGTTACCAGCAGTAGCTGCCTATGTCAGACAAGAGCACATGGATAGATGTGCTGCTAGCCAGAAGGATACAACACTACTTACTGCAGCCAAAGTAAGATTTGTTTCATTTGTTTTCATGACTGCTTAAAAGACTCTGAAGGTTTGGTTATGGTTTAGCCAGCCAGCCTGCTAGATAGGTCTGCTGTGTTAGTCAGTTTTTCTCCCATCATGGAGCAGAATTTATTTTGTTAAAGGGACAGTGTACCCACATGTTATGTTACTGTGGAGAAATAAAGCCATTGAACATTTTTCATTATCCTGAAACTACACGTGTGGACTGTTCCCTGACCTCGGCTACAGGCCGTCCTGCCACAGTTCTTATAACTTTTTAATGGATAAACTTATCAACCATACAAGGTTTTGTTGTGCATAAGCTTTACAGATTTCAGAGGTCTATACATCTGATGTATAAACTTGAGTTAGGAAACTTAAATACACGTGGTTCATCACATCAGGGATCTTCATCTGCGAATAAGATATCCAGAAGATTAGAATAGTTAAGTGGTGTTTTGTACGTCTCAGTAATTACATAAAATAATTCTGTAATATTTTATAGATGATATTGTAACTGATGATTGCACCATCTTCAGACAAATCTGGAGATAGAAGGCAGCATCAGACAGTCACCAAATGTGTTTATTACAGAACTCACCTAATGTACAGCGCTCCTTGTAGGGAGTTCCCATAAATAAATGTAATGAACTTGGTTGCACTATATCTCTGGTTGCAGTGCATTTTACCTAACTATTCAATGTAATTGTATGAACAAATACCAAGTTCACATGATATGCATGATCCTTCTTCAATGTATGTACTAGGAGAACCTGCCAAGTTCAATGGAAAAGTTATGCAATGCTATATATGTACTTTAGATCTAGTATTTCATGTTTATTTCCAGGGACTCAAAGAGGAAAAAGGATATTTAATCTCCTACTGTACCTAGTGTATAGTGTGATGCATTTGCCCTTTCAGGGGAACTCTTAGAAAGAACTGAAGAAAATAAATGCTGCTATAAAATATTTTGGAATATAGACAGTTTGGTGTTTGTGTTTTTTTTTATCAGAAGTTTGAAATACCCCTTTTTAATTTTTTTTTTTAATACCATTTATATATATTTTCTTTCATCAATTAATGTGCACCGCAAAAAGTTAGGGAGACATATCCCTTTTCATTAGGAAAACATTCCACAATCATAAGCTGTTAGTGGACACTAAATTGGCTAAACACTTATTTGAATAAACCTTCACAATAATAAACAGTTTTAATTCTTAATACTGTATCTTAAGCAAATCTAACTAATTTAAAAATAATATATATTATTCTACTACAGTATCTGTATATTGGTCCTTTTTCAATTGGAGATTTAGTTTAAAGGGAGCGCCCTGCCTAGGATGAAAGGAAACGAGTGGGAATGGCATGTAGATGAAATGTTGCTGATTGAGATATTTTTTTAAAATAAATGGACAGCTATAATTACCAGCGAATAATTTCTTAGACTTTAACATTTCCAAGGTAAACACAAGTGAGTGTTTTCACCATCCTTATCTAATGTATTTTGCTGATAAGATTGTTTGTCAGTTCTCTAAGCTTTGTTCGTTGATTTCAAATGTATTATAGTGCCACCATTAGTCACACAGAAACATAAATAGCTGAACTTCACTGGTGATTTGATCTGTCTAGGATTTCTTTGACCTGCTATGTTGGATGACCTCTTTTATAGTTTAAACAGAAAGAAACTCACAAAACACTATGCAGTGTCTCTGAGTAAGACGACACCCATGAAACCCACTTTATATAACCCATTCAACAAAGTTATTATCGTGAAATGAATTATCAAAATTCATATCTCTACTCGTAGAGATAGGAACAAATGAGGTAGCAAAGTCAGAAGATAAAACAAGAGTAGCAAGCCAATATCAGTCATCAGCCAGGGCATGCTACACACATATAAATGGATCAACAATGAAGGGATTGATGAAAATGTACAGACCTTGTGGATAGGCATTTAAGGTGGAGGTAAAAGAACAAAAAAATGTTTGTAGGAGTACAGTATGCTGTACAGCACCAAATTTTCTGTGATATTGAGGAAGCCAAACTACTTTTGCAAATGGAGAAGGCATCAAAACTTGGTAATGTTTTAATAATGGGTGATTTTAATTATCTGGACATTGACTAGCGCCCCATGCCAGAGGTCCCCTCACCTCCACGCCCACCCTCACCCCCGCTCCGGCATCACGACGTCACGTTGCCATAGCAACGTGACGTCACATGACCTCATTTGATGCCGCGTTGCCATGGTGACGCGTGTGAGAAGCCACCGGAGCCAAGGTAGATTAGGTTTACAGAGGTCCTGCAGCTCCCCCGGCACTTAATGTAAGTGCCTTCGGGAAGTGCGCGGGCCTCTGTAAACCCTGCGACACCACCCCCCCCCCACTCAGTCTCGCACCCACCCCCCTGGGGGTCGCGCCCCCCAGTTTGCACACCGCTGGACTAGAGCAATAAGAATAGAACCACAATTAAAGGAAACATTTTTTTGTGTGTGCTAAAAGACCAAAATTATTGAGGAACCAACCAGGGAGGGGCAATACTGGACTTGGTAATATCAAACAATGTAGAAGTAATAACAATTATTGAAGTCAGGGAACTTTTGTGAAACCAAAATCATAACATGGTCTTATTTGAAATAAGCCATCAAAAAACATATTACATAGGATCAACAAAGACCCTTAATTTTAGAAAGGCAGGTTTTAAGAAACAAAGAAAAAATCTACCAGGAATAGATTGGTATGACGTTCTTGCAGGAAAAAATACTGAAGAGAAATGGGCAGTTTTTAAAACATTAATAGATAAGTACACTTATCAGTGTAAACCCTTGGGAATAGATATCAAAGAAACCAACGTGGCTACATAAACAGGTATGGAAAGAAATGGAAAGGAAGAGACAGGCATTAAGATTGTGTAAGTTATAAGGGACATGAACATCATACAGTTAAAAAGAATATAACAAAAGGGAAATCGGATTAACAAACATTTTAAGTACATTAATAAAACCAAATCATTAGAAATGAGAAAATAGAATCCATTCAGTGTGAGATAGGCAGCCATATTTTTGGAAATAAGGAAAAGGTGGAGGTATTGTATACATTATTTGTCTGTGTATTTACTAGCGAGGAATCAAAAATATTACAACAGGAGGAAGCCACCACCATTATAGTAACAAACAATTGGTTAACAGAGGAAGAAGTGCCAAGGCAGCGTGATAATTTTAAGGTAAATAAAGCACCAGGCCCTGATGACATACATAAGTGAAGAAAAAAATCAAGCGCAAATAACATCACTTAAAACAAATAACATAAAATAGTATACTGTCCATAGAGAGTGCAGCTCCCAACACAGGATTCAGACCAGATCCAATCAGCAAACGAAGAAGAAACAGGTGCGCAAATCACATCAGGACATGGAAGAGAAGTAAAATACCAAATAGTGCAATATTGTCAACCCCAACAAAGAAGTCAATGCTGATAGCTCTATAAAGTTTGCACTCACGTGTACAACGTGATAGTAAGGCGTTGTGGTTATTAGAAGTTACCAACTTTAGTTTCCAGATAGGTACTCCAGATCCATAGAGAAGGAAGGGATATC
This sequence comes from Ascaphus truei, assembly GCF_040206685.1. Lineage (NCBI taxonomy): Eukaryota > Metazoa > Chordata > Amphibia > Anura > Ascaphidae > Ascaphus > Ascaphus truei. Next base: position 83,370,078 of record NC_134483.1, read on the forward strand.
CGTATACAAAAAAAGGAAAAAGCAAAATAGTATAATACTGCTTTTAATATTAAAAAAACAAAGTATTCCACTTACATAAGTGCCTTTGTGGTGAGCATTCAGACCACCCTGAGTCATATGGACAGACAATTGTTTCTCACAGCAACAGCATCTGCTCCGCGGCCGTCACAGCATACACTGGGCTGATATAGTAGTCCTCCACTCTGGATGTCACCAACAAAGTGCCACTCGCATTGAAATGGAGTTCCATTTCAATGCGAGTGGCACTTTGTTGGTGACATCGTGAGTGCAAACTTTATAGAGCTATCAGCATTGACTTCTTTGTTGGGGTTGACAATATTGTACTATTTGGTATTTTACTTCTCTTCCATGTCCTGATGTGATTTGCGCACCTGTTTCTTCTTCGTTCGCCTGATGGCATACATCCAAGGGTTCTTAAGGAGCTAAGTTTAGTAATAGCCAAACCGTTATATTTAATATTCAAGGACTCTATTTCACAGGCTCAATAACACAACATTGGCGTAAAGGAGACATGGTGGCTACAGTTAAAAAGGGAGATAAATCACAACCAAGGAATTACAGACCTGTAAGCTTGACATCAATAGTGAGGAAGCTACTTGAAGGTTTAGTAATTTTCAGGAATACCTAATGGATAACAACATTAATAGTAATAGCATAGATTTAGGAAGGATAGGTCATGCCAAATTAACTTTATTCGTTTCTTTGAGGAGACAAGTAGGAATTTAGACCCAGCAATGCAGTGCATGTAGTCTACTTAGATTTTGCAAAGGCTTTTGATATGGTGCCACACAAGAGGTTTGTGTAAAAAATAGTGTATATTGGTCTAGGTAAAAATATTTGCCCATGGATTAAAAAATGTTTGAAGGATAAACAGCAGAGTTACCATAAATTAAACCATTTTAGGCTAGACTAAAATTGTAACTATAGTACCCTTAAGGTTTGGTACTGGGGCCACTGCTTTTTAACTTTTTTATTAATTAACTTGATGTTGGGATAGAGAGAAAAGTCTCCATCTTTGCTGATTACACTAAAATATGTAACATAGTGAAATCAGATTAGGATGTCATTTCTCTCCAGAAGGATTTAGATAGATTGGAAACTTGGGCAGGTAAAGGGTACATTAGGTTTAATAAAGATAAATGTAAGGTTTTGCATGTGTGATGCAATAATAAACAGGCTACTTACAAATTAAATGGACAACATTTGGTAAATTATTTTTGGAGAAGGATTTAGAAGTGCTTGCGGACAGCAGGCTTTGCAATAGTACTCAATGTGAGGAAGTAGCAGCAAAGGCAAATACGATATTATCTTGCATAAAACAGGGTATGGAAGGGTAGAAAACATCATTTTGCCATTGTATTAATTCTTAGTAAAACCACATCTTGAATATGGAATAAAGTTTATGCAGCAGTCCATAAAAAATACATTATAGAACTAGATAAAGTAGAGAAGGGCCACCAAATTCATAAAGGGGTGGAAAGGCTAGCAAAAGTAGATTTGTTTACATTAGAAAGGAGGCATCTAAAAGGGAATTTGATAACTATTTACAAATGTATTTATTGTCAACACAAGGAACTTTCAAAAGAACTATTCATACCAAGAACAGTGCAAATGACACAGGGTTATCCCTTCAAATTAGAGGAAAGGGGATTTCACCAGCAACGAAGGAAAGGGATATTTACAGTAAGGGCAGTTAAAACGTGCCATTCATTACCCATGGGGACTGTGATGGCAGATACAATAGATTCTTTAGAAAGAAAAGGTATACAGGGGTATATCATTTAAGTAAACATATGAAGGATGTTGATACAGGGAGAAATCTAGTTGCCATTACTGGAGTTGGGAATAATTTATTTTTCCCCTTATGAGACATCATTGGATTATGTTTCACTGGGAATTTTTTGTTTGCCTTCCTCTGGATCAATATACTGTAAATAGAAATGTTGGAGTATCTCTGTCGTCTAAATTTAACATACGTTGAACTCGATGGACATATGTCTTTTTTTCCACCTCATCTGCTATGTAACAATGTGGCAATAATAAGCTCAATTTATTCAAATGTAGAGTATGAATAAACAAAAATAGTCTTCTATTAGCAGAATGTCAAGAATTATAATGAGTGTAACATGTTCTGACCACTAATGTTCAGTAATAGTTTGCTTGCTTCACATTTATTCCAGTCTTTGCTGCCCAATTGGTTACTATATGAGGGATTTAACCTATTATGTGACATCCCAGTTTTTAGATGCCTTGTCATACTGAGATACTGTACATACATTTTGATACTTAATTTTAAGATACACTGCTTATAAATAGGTTAAATAAAATGTACATATTTTTTACAACATGGGTTACCCCAATACACAACTGTCTTGTTCATCACAGACAGCACCGTATGTTTCCCGAGTTTGCATTTTTTATCTCTTATTACAGCAAAATACAAGAGTTTTACATTTAAAAACAATAACACTTTTTTGACAGTGCAAAACTCAAGAACTATAAAATGGGTTGCCTTACCAACAGTGTGTGTGTGGGTATCTCTTATACATATATACATATATATACATATATACATATACATATATACATATATATATATATATATATATATATATAATATAAATTATTCAGACTTAGTATATATAATAAAATGCTTGAAAAATAATATAATAAAAAAATTATAGTTACAAGTCCAATCCTGACATCACAAATTAATGTGATAAGTCCAATTTGTAGGGGTTCAAATGAAATTGCTAAATAGCAGTAGGGAGGCTGCTGTATCTGGGAGAATCACTCCCCAAAGAAATCTGCAAGAAAAAAAAAAACAGTGCACAGCCCTAGTGCATTACCAAAATGGAGGATTTATTAATGAATAAAAAATTGGTAATGCCCACTTACAGAAAGACAGAGATAAAATTCACATAAAGGAAATTTTTTTATCTCTGTCTTCTTGTAAGTGACCATTACCTATTTTTTATTCATTAATAAATTCCCCATTTTGGTAATGCACTAGAGCTGCGCGCTGTTTTCTTTTTTCTTGCATATATATATATATATATATATATATAGGAGACACAACAGGCAGAGGGGGATCTGCTTCTGCAAAGGGAACCGTTTCGATTGTGTGTTGAATCAGCAGAGCTGATTCCATTCTTCTTTGAGCTCTTTTGCCGTGGACTTTGCCCTATAAAACTGGCTATGTAACATCAACCAAAATTCTCCTGAGGAAGTCACGCAACATGACGAAACGCGTAGAGACGAGGTGATGTCATCTCAGACGGACGTGTGGGAGGAGGTCCTGTGTTCTCCATTACTCCTTTCAGCTGCTGTACCTGTATTTTCAATATTGCATCACAGAAGGAAGCTCTTTTGAGCATTGGAGACGCTGAAACGCTGCAGGACTTGTGGCAGGAGTCCGAAGCAGCTATACCAGGTGCACAGTATCACGATCGGACCCCCCCGCTCCTGTAGATGACGCCCCACACAGATTCTCTCCAATATATATGGTATTTTAACCTTTTGTAAGTGTATCTCCTAGGGACACACTCCTTAATAAATTTACCCATATTGTACACAGTTACGCGCTATGGAGCTTGCGCTTTTTTGTGTTTTGTTTTTCTAGCTCTATGGTGGGTGGCTACACCACTTTCTTTTGAAGCAGCAAGGAGCTCCTGTGGTCAGTGTATCGTTGGGATTCTCTCCTCCTCCAAATCATCACAAAGTGGAGACATTTGGACTTTATCCTTTTTCTTTGGACATTATATTGCTATTGAATTTATTTGTTGGTTAACTTTACTATTAGATTATCACGTTCACACTTTAGGTGTTTATATTGTTATTTTATAGTTATTCACAGTACTTAATAGCGCTACTCTTTTTGTGTTTATATATCTTAATATATAAAATCGAAAGGTTGGTACTAGCTGCGGTGAATCTGATTGGTCCTCAGCCTCTGGCCAATCAGATTGGTGGCTCTATGACGTCACCCGGCTCTATGACGTCACCCAACTCTCTCTCTCTCTACCTCTCCCTCTCCCTCCCCCCCACCGGCTCCCGGACGGAGGGGAAGCGCGGCTCGGCCCTCCTGCCCCAGCCGCCAATGCTCACTTCCCTCCCTCCCCGGCGGGGGGACAGGCAGTGGGCAGGCAGCCTCCGGAAGGACCCCCTTCCTCCTGCAGATGCCCCGGTAAGATGGCGGCGCACAGCGGACAGGCGGGGGGTGGTATTCAGTCAGGAGACAGGGGGGGGAGTTAGTCAGGAGAGAAGGGGGGAGTTAGTCAGGAGAGGGGTGGGGAGTCAGGAGAGAGGGGGGAGAGAGGGAGTCAGGAGAGAGGGGGGGAGAGAGGGAGTCAGGAGAGAGGGGGGGAGAGGGAGTCAGGAGAGAGAGGGGGAAGGGAGTCAGGAGAGAAGGGGGAAGCCTGAACAGCTGTGAAGAGGGAGGGAAGGGAGTTGAGAGGGAGGATGGGGGAGGCAGAACATTACATCACGTGCAACGCCGGGTATATCAGCTAGTACATATATATATATATACAGTGTTCGACAAATCACCCAAAAATCTACTCGCCCAACCAAAAAATCTACTCGCCACCTAGTCCCGCCCCCAACCCCACCCCTAGTCCCGCCCCCAACCCTAGTCCCGCCCCCAACCCCGCTTTAAAATAAAATATATAAATAAAATACATTTAATAAATTCCTAGTCAGAACAACATTCATTTTTGACATAAATGAATTTATTGTATTACATTATACTACAATTAGGCCTTGTTACGTGTGTGTGTGTGTAAATTTCAGATCTAGAAATAAAAGCCAGATGTGAATGACTAGTTTCCTGAACCTCTTAACCAGTGCCTGGACGTCCCCGCTTCACAATATCTAAAGCAGCAATCCCGCCTGGGATCTTACCTGATCCGCAGTCCCTCAATGTCCAGGTACCTCATTCCCGCAATGTTACACATTGGAGGGGATGTGTTTCCTACCTGTCTTCTGGGTTAGGGGGGATTCCGATATCTTCCGTGTGAAGCTTGAGTCAGATCTGGAAGACAGCAGTATAGGTTATTTCGGTGTAGTATAGGGCAAGTAAGATATATAGGGTAAATAAGAGATCCAGAGTGTGGGGGGGTTAGAGAGATAGAGGGAGAGAGAGAGTGGGGGGGGAGAGAGAGAGTGGGGGGGGAGAGAGAGAGAGAGTGTGTGGGTGGGGGGGAGA